>NC_141804.1:5542718-5682080 GCF_057944985.1 Cucurbita pepo subsp. pepo | reverse complement strand
TCTTATTCACTCTCTTCCTTCTCATTCATTGATCTAAAACAACTCTTGCTTGAAAGGACAGTTGATAAGGTGCTCCAACTCAAAACAGAACGTTCCTTTCGCAACGCAAGGCCGATATCTTTCATAGCAACCAAGGATGAGTTAGATCCATTAGTTCTTCTGTATGGCTTCTTTTTCTATTTAGTAGAAAGCCTGGTTTAAGCTGGGGTGTGTGTGTCCCCATTCATTTTCTTCATACTCGATAGAAGGGCCGATAAAGGCCAGTCGGCGAGCCCTACGGCTATTTATTCACAAAATTGCCACTTCTGTGTTAAGAGTTCTATATATATTCCGCGAAAGCTTCTTCTCCAGATTCCACAAGTAAAGGGTTCGGATCATTAGGCTTTGCCCAACCCCCCCTCAGGGATCGCGGAGTCAGGTAGATCAAGAACTTGTACATATCTCCTGGAAAATCCCATCACTAAACCTCAGAATATCCCATCCGAGGTCTTAGTCGAGACTTGGCTTTACGCCCTTTGGTCTTTCATTTTTCGTTTTAGTCAAATGTCTCCGGTGCAAGGCTATCTTTCTTTCATTCCCATTTTCCATGATTGACATTCCTCTGTATTCTGTTGTGCTCAGCTAACGGATAAAGCCCAGGATGGGAAGTTGCATCTCTTTCGGAGTTGAATCGGGAATCCTACTCTAAATCAGAATCGAATCATGCGCTCTCAGAGAACTCAAGATTCCCCGCCGCCTAGTATGAAAAGTTGGTAAAGCCGTCCTGTACTACATCCGTAAGCCTTCCATGTATTGCATTTGTTCGTCAGGGAATGTTAGCCCCTATTGGAACTCCAATCAGGGTAATTACACTTCTACGTAAAAGTGGACCAGCCAGTCCATCCGTCTGGTAATGGATTCCGTATTCAAGGTCGTCCTAGCTTTCCAATTTCTCTGTCCTAACAGCGTTCGAAGCCCTTGCTTTAGATTCTTTCCTATCTCTCTTTTGAGTGTGGTATGAGTCTAAGTGTGTATAGTGTATAAAGAATTAGCTTCTGTCTTTTGTGTAATCAGATTCTACTTGATTTGATTTGCCAAGGAAGAACGAAAAGGATTCTTGCAAGCGGGCAAACTTGAGCTTTTTCTTCCATGCTGCTTTTCTATCCAAGATCTAGTCGGATTCGCAGCTGATGCCAACAACGCTCTGGCTGCAGGTCGCTTTAGGTTTCATTCCAACACCTCAGTGTGTTGCAAGGGTGATATGCTTCGGGAGACTATGGTCCCCAAAGAAAGATCCGATCTGTCCTCCAGACTGCGCTTCCGCATACCCTGAAGAGATTTGAATGAAGACTCTTTCTAGAAAGGATGGATGCGCCAGTCTCTCTCATACCTAACAAAGGTACTGTCAGGTCTCTTTGGCACCTGATGCTAGATTAGACGACTTTATAGACAGTCCAATGTTTATATGAACATGGCACGAACCAAAAGTGGATGTGACAACTTGGAAGTTCGGTATCATATTCCGTATATTCGATTGGTTTGTCGAGCAATCAGGACCTTCGTGTTCTGGTTGGCCAGGTAGAGTCGTCTAGTCATAAGTCCTTGGGAGGAGATTGATCCTCTCCGAATAGACTATCAGACTATAAGACTTTATAGAAGGAGATGCCCCCAATGCGGTAATAGCCGGTAGAGACCCACGTAATTCAAAATAGGTGAACTTGCTAGAATGCTGTTTAATAAATATCGGTAACTGGCTTAAAAACAAGTCCCAACCACGAGGCTTTGCCGCGAGAGTTTCGACATTAGTGATTTGTTCTGAATCTGGCCCATAAACCAAGGCTAATAGCCCATAAACCATATGAATCCGACTGATCGGACCGAACTGCCAATGAAATCCATTTAGCCAGTTAAGCTAACAAGAAAGAAATAGATCAGAAATCGAGTTTGAAGGCTCGGGAGTACGGGAACTGGTACGGTAGGGATGGTGCGAGATGGTTCCGTCTTGTATCCTGGCAGAAGATCCCCGCAAGCAGCATTTCTTTCCTCGGTAAGGCCCACGGAATCCCTCTTATTAGGTATTTATGATACCATTACTATGACAACAATAAACAAAGAAGAGGAATTCTTAGTCAGATTTCAGTAATTCAATGAAAAGATATAGCTAGTCAAAACAGTCTCGGTCTATAGTCTTTATACGTTATAGGGATACAAAAGTATAGAATCGTCTACTTATACTGGGTAGAGGCACTTAGGAAGCATCCTAAGAAAAATCCCATGATAGAGAGCGGGCAGCCTGAGAGATGATATGAACCAAGAGACATCAATCATACAATATACTTCAATGAATATGTGAAGAAAAGGTTGTCAAAATTATCAAAAGATATTTTCAATTCATGCTACATTGAAGAAGAATGAAGTTTGATTGTTGTAAATTTTGGGTGGTTACAATTTAGAGTAATTTAGAGTTATTGTATTTTAAGACTTTTTATTTAATTTCGGTTACATTTACATAATGGCTAATTATGGCCATAAAGTAGGAATGTTACAACTCATCGAATACCTTTAGTAGTTTCATTTTTAAGGTTATATAAAGCCTTATATGTTGTATTTGTAAGCAGACTTGGAAAATATATTAAAAGAAGCATTTGTGCTTTTCTTTAGCCAATGGCTAAGTTTCTTTGCAATTCTATGTAGTTTAGATTGCATGTAGAATCATTCAAGCTCGACATGATCAATCTTGCTTGTGGAGTGATTCGAATCTCAAACAAGTGTTTGAGATATTTGATCAACATGAGTCATTCAAGCTAGACATGATCGATCTTGCTTGTGGAGTGATTCGAATCTCAATCAAGTGTTCTTGCCTTGAGATATTCGATCAACAAGGTAATCCGAATCTTATTTCCCTTGTAGTTGATTCCTTATCCGAATCTTTCCTTATCTTACAGGAAACAAAAGAATAAGAAATCAAACACTGTAAACACTCAAGCTTATGAATGAGAGTTGACTCCGGAACTTCTTTCTTCATTCTCCGAAACCTGAACCGCTATTCCCTCCCTATTTTTGAGGTCATTGAACTTCACCTCTGTCTATTTTTTGAGCTATTGACGAGGTAATGCGTTCGGAAGGCTGGAAGGATGAGAAGAAGGTAAAGCGACTGAACCTGACCCTATTTATTCTTTCAATTCATTCAATCCGGAACCGATATGACCTTCCCTTCAAACACTAGGTAAATGGATGATCAGCGACTAAACCTGCCCCGATATTACCTGAGCTACTGAACCTACACCTGTCCCTTCTTTCACGGTAATCTACTTCACCTATTGATTGATTCATTCTTGATCCTGACCTGATTCTTGAACAGTAAAGAAGGGAACCAGCCCGATTTCACTCTTTAACTCGGAGGTCTGCTAATTCATTGCCTGTTCTGTAAAATCAATCACTACTGAACGAACCAGATTGAACTGGGTAAAGCATATTCAAGATCCTTATGAATCAAGGAAAGACGAAAGGAAAGATGAATGAGACAGAAAAGAACAGGACTATTACTGATGAACCTTCCCCTTCGCCGATATTGACCTGAGCTACTGAACCGGAACCTGTCCCTTCTTTCACGGTAAACTACTGAACCTATTGATTGAGTCATTCTCCTTCCCCTATTGATTCTTCAACAGTAAAGAAGGGAACCAGCCCGATTTCACTCTGTCTGAGTCTTCGCTCCTGAACCGGAACCAGATTGAACTGATCTTTCTCCTGAACCTGAAAGCAAGTAAAGACTCTTCCTACAAACCGGAACCTTCTACTCTCTGACCTTCACCTATTTATTCAAACACAAGGTAAAAGAGAAAGAGAAGCGACTTCCCCTTATACTCTATTTATTCCCTTGCCTTCTTTTGAACTCGGTAATGCTGCTTCGCTCATTCGCTTTATTTTGTCTCCCAGCTTCGCTCCCTGATTGAACTCCTTTACCTTCGCCCCTAAACCTATTTATTCACTGTAAAGACTGAACTCAAGATTAATTAATGAGTGTTTATGAACTTCACTCATTCACCTCTCCCTTCAAACAAAGACAGTAAAGTTCGCTACTTCTCTTTCTCAATCACTACTTCCCCTGAACCTTCAAACACAGTAAACTCATTCACCTCTCCCTATTTATTTATTCTTGAATTGAACTCAAAGACAAGGTAATTTGGAAGTCAATCCTCAAGCAAGAGAAACCCTTTGCCTCTCCTCTTCTCGTCTCGTGGCTTAGCCCCTGAACCTGGGCTTCTTTCTCTTCTCTTTTTTTTTATTCTGCTTGAAAGACTGAACTCAAGAGTTTAGGCACTGAACTCATTCCCCTTTGACTGTCCCTTCTTTCATTTCTGAAGGTAAATGGGTTGGCTTGGCTGTCTGGCTTCGTCGCTCCTTCACCTCCCCTTAAGGTTTCACAGCTTCGCTCCTGCCCCTCCCCTGTCAGTAAAGCTGCTTCGCTCCTCTCCCTCTTGGTCTCACTGCTAGAGCTCGTTCGCCTCGTAAACTCGGTCTCACAATTCCTTCACCTCTCCCTCTTGGTCGAGTTGCTTGAGCTCCTTCGCCCTACTGGTCTCACAGCTTTCGCTCCTTCACCTTTTCCTATGCTATCTTGGTCTCTCTCCCTTCTTTACTTAGTCTTTGTCTTTTCTTTCCTCTCGCTTCTTTGCTTGATCTTCTCCTTTTCCTTCTTTCAAGGTAAAGTGTCTATCTTCATGACTGATCTTTCTCTGTTCTTTCCTTCACCTTCTGTATGTAAATAGGTGTGTGTTTGTTTGTTTCTTTCTTTCTTTCTCCTTCTTGAACCTATAAGCTATTGTCTTATTCTAAGTTGTTAGATTTGTAAAGAAGAATTTGTTTGTTTGTCGAGAGTAACCCAAAGGCATAAATTGTTCGTTGGCTTCTTTCTCTTCTCCTTGCTTTCACTCTTTGACTTTCCTGTCAGCTAATGAATTTCCTCTCCTGTAAAGTTCAGTAGCTCTTTTCTTTCACTCGGTCTCGCTAATGAATGGACTCTCCGTTCACTGTCAAGACTCAACTCAAGAGTCATTCTCTCTCCTTTACAGTTCAAGAATCAATGAATGTAGAAGAAAGATGAATGAGCTACTTCACCTGAAAGAAAGTGTTGAAAGTCAAGCCGCCTTATTCGTCATCCTTTAAGGACTTTTTCTTATTAAATTGATGCTAGACGACTGTCAAGTTTCGTAATCGCTTTTTCACTGACAGCAGTTGCTTCAATTAATTAGAGTTTATCTAGATGGCTGTAAAGTTTTGTAAGAGGTTTTTCCCTAACAAAAGGGGGTTCCATTAATTTTTTTGTATCTAGATGACTGTAAAAGCTCGTAAGAGCTTTTTCCCTAAGGAAAGCCGCTGAAAGAAATTATTTTGTATCTAGATGACTGTAAAACCTCGTAAGAGCTTTTTCCCTAACAGCTGCGGGTTCAATTAATTATTTTGTATCTAGATGACTGTAAAACCTCGTAAGAGCTTACCCCCTTATCACTTTTTAGGCTTGTGAAAGAAAGAAGAAAGAAATTTGCCTGAACCTTACAAGTAGTGGGCAATGAAAAATGCAAGCATGGTTTGGGGAGGGATTTGTTTTTACAGAGAGCCGTTCAACAACTCTCATCTTTGGATGATATCAAGAGAAAGAAGAGAGTGACTTTACCGCTTTCCTTTCCCGTCTTGGATCGCCTACTAAATCTCTTTACGTTCTCCGTTTCTGGTCAAGAGAAAGAAAGTAGGAGTAGCGGGTACTATTGGCGACCTCTTCTTGCCCTCTTCCTATATGACGGGGGTTGAGGCGAGAAATGGCTTGAACGGGGGGAGTCGTGCCCATTCTCTCTCCGAGCCAACCTTACACAGCGAAGGATGAATTCTTATCGGAGCGTATACAAGCGAGCGGAGCCCAGGGAACGGGGAAGCCCTAGAAAAGAAAGATCGTTGCTGCAAAATGGATTTGAGTTTCGGGCTCGGGGCAAGACGAGAAAGTAGATATTCCACATTTTTCGTGACAGGTGGTTGTCGTAGATAGGAGCGACTTTCTTGTGGTAGTCATCTCGAATGATCACATATAATGCAGATTCTTTACGCCCCAATAAGCCAGTCACAGACAATAACTCAACCGGACATGAGAGTTTCTTCTCATCCAACTCAGGAAACCTTTGCCGAACCGAAATCAGATCTCAGATTGACTGAAGTCGCAAAAAAGCCAATTTGGGGGAAGAGGCCCATTCCCATTTTGTCTAACTTTGCTAATGAACAGATGTGGAAAGTTTCCTATCAACCAATGATTATTCTTTTGGCAAGTATTTGACGATTAAGATTTGCTATCAAGCTTTTTGGGAGATTTTGGGCCGAAGATCAGCACAGATTTTGTCTTCTTTGGTCGGGTGGCGGGTGGAGAATTAGAAAAAGCATTTTTCGCGGATTTGTTGCACTTTCTTAGTCTTTCTTCAAGGCCTGGTAATCTACCAAGAAATATTGAATGGTGATGTTCCCCATTTACTCGATCTTTTTTTCTTCCAATTTCGGCGTCACCCAACTCCACGGGGAAAGGAAAAAGATAAATAAGAAGAAAAGGCGAAACGTTCGTACAAATTCAACCTCTTCCGACAATTCTAATAGTCTCACTCAAGAAGCTCCCTCTCATTGGAATTGACTCTACTCCTTCCGAATGCGACAAAGCAAATGGAATTACCTCTCCAAAAGAAAAAGCCTTCCATAAGATGGGCGGTTGACCCCCAAGAGTTCCAACGAACCAGGATGATATGAACCAAGAGACATCATTCATACAATATACTTCAATGAAGATGTGAAGAAAATGTTGTCAAAATTATCAAAAGAGGTTGCAATTCATGTCACATTGAAGAGGAATGAAGTTTGATGGTTATAAATTTTGGGTGGGTTACAATTTAGAGTAATTTAGAGTTATTGTATTTTAAGACATTTTATTTACTTTAGGTTACATTTACATAATGGCTAATTATGGCCATTAAGTATGAATGTTACAACTTTTGGAATGCCTTTAATAGTTTCATTTTGAGGCTATATAAAGCCATGTATGTTGTATTTGTAAGTAGACATGAAAATATATTAAAGAAGCATTTTTGCTCTTCTTTAGCCAATGGCTAAGTTTCTTTGCAATTCTATGTAGTTTAGGTTGCATGTAGAATCATTCAAGCTCGACATGATCAATCTTGCTTGTGGAGTGATTCGAATCTCAAACAAGTGTTTGAGATATTTGATCAACAAGAGTCATTCAAGCTAGACATGATCGATCTTGCTTGTGGAGTGATTCGAATCTCAATCAAGTGTTCTTGCCTTGAGATATTCGATCAACAAGGTAATCCGAATCTTACCCCCCTTGTAGTTGATTTCCTTATCTTATCATAGGACCCTTTACCCTAAAACAGAATAGAATCTGAAACTTCCAGTGACTTAGTCAGTCAGTCATGCAGTGGAGGATTTTGAAAAATGCGCCCGAATGTCCCCCCTACCCCCATAAGACTCTCGAAAAAGAGAAAGAGGATAATCAAGTCTTTCTTCTCTTCTTTCATGTGGGAGAGGGTCATCCATACAGAGAATTCGACAGACAAGACTACGGCTACCACAGATTCTTTTCTTCTTTTTGTTTTGATGTCTTTTTTCTTTCAACCCTTTAACCACACTGACTTTGGAATGAAGGAGATCTCGACTTTGCTCAAAGAAAATTGGCCACCGAACTATTGATCAGACATACGAACCGGGTCGATCGGAAGACTGGCTTCTTTCTCCCCTTGGCCCTTGCCGCCTACAAGAGACTTGGTGGCAACAAACCCCACGTGCCCCTGAGATTACCCAAAGAATAATTGGAGGGAGGATTGATTCTCCTTTTTGAATTAGAATTTGCCTTCCTCTTTTCTTTTACCCCAGCAGCTACAACAAGACAGACAGATAGGGGACTTTTTTCCTCTTTCGACAAATCAGCAATTTCCCCATTTGACCCACCACACTTTTCACCGGTGAAAACTCCAGGCTTTTTCCGTCACAAGAGTAACTAACTAGCTTGCTTCTATTCTCTCTCCGCAAAGGCTTGACTTGCTCCCCCGCCGTGGTCATCCTCCTCGGGGTTAATTCGACCCTCGCGATCGATTGTCCTTATTTATCCGAATTTTCTTTGATCGAGGAAGAAAAGAAAGATCGACCCCCGAACCTCTTCGAGCGAGTTGCTTTGCCCCTCTCCTCTCCTTTCCAGTCTTCTGCTGCTTCGCGCGTTCGCCTCTACAACTCGGGCTCACCGCTTCGCGCCTCTTCTCGTCGAGCTTTTTCTCCCCTCTCCTGTTCTCGTCGAGTTGCTTTGCCCCTCTCCCTATCTATCGATCGAGCTGCTTTACCGAGGTTCAAGAATAAAGAAAGAGGAGAAAGAACCAAGAGACACAATAAAGGAGTTTACAGTTCAAGAATAAATAGGTGAAAGAAAGAAGGAAGAAGACGAGCGGAGAAGCCTATGTTACCTCGTGAAAGAAGAAAAGAGAAATGAAAGTGAAAACTAGTACTCCTCATGAACCTCATAAACTCTTATGATCTTACCTCCTTCACTTATGGGTCTTGTCTTATTTATTAACCTGACCTTACTTCGTTACTGTTAGTCTGAGCTTTCTTTCTCCTGAACCTGAAGTCAAGACGAACCTCAAGCTATTTGAAGAGAACCTTTACTTCTTTGTTGGCGAGTAAATTCATTCATTCAATCCGTCACCTCTGCTTCTTTCTTCGGCTTGAAAGACTCCACCTTCACCCTTATACTCATGTGGTACTCTCCTGTAAAGACTATTTATGACTGAGAGTGAACTCAATCACCTGTCCTTTACTTACGGTCTCTTCTCTTTGATTGAACTCATGTACTTCCTATAAAGCCAAAAGATGAATTGGAACTCCTGGCCCTGTACTATGACTGATGAACCTTAAAGACTCAGTAAGCGTAAATGGAAACTCCTTCCCCCTCTTGAACAAGGTAAGTAAAGACTATTGATGAATGAGACTTCATAGTTCTATAGAATGAATAAATAGGAATAGGAAAAGTAGCTGCATGAGAAGACCCTTTACTTACAGTCGGTAAAAGCCAAAGAGAAATGAAAGCGAAAACAAAGAAGTTCCCGGTCAAAGCTGATTCATGGCCTGAACCCCTCTTTCCTCGAATTAATGTTGAGTCTCGAATTAAGGAAGGAAAGATTGAGTAAGATGCAGAAGAAGAAACCGAAACCCTGAGCTACTGAGTTTACAGTGAAAGAAAGAAGGGAAAGAGTAGGCTCCTTCACCCGCAAAGACCATTAAGAAATTTCTTCTATCCCCATATAACTGTAAAACCTTGTAATAGCTTTTTCCCTAATAGCAGCAGCAAAAAGAAAAGAAATTTTATCCCCCCCCCCCCGTATTTTTGGGGATCAAAGTCTATCTTTACCTTGATTTCCCTCGGGAACTCGATTGTAAACACTCAAAAAACTAGAAAAAAGCTATCCTCCCCCATATTTTGAGGGACCAAAGTCTCACCTTGACTCAGAGGAGTTGGAAGACTACCAAAAGAGGCGAGGTATATTCGAAACATCCTCCGTTAGAAGAAGTCGAATTCAACAACTACTACGGAGAAAAGGTCAAAGCTAGTTCTTTCAAAAATATTCCAGAAGGACTAGAAAAGGGTAATCCGACCCTAAAGGATATCAAGAATATCCAGCATCAAAACAATTACTCAAATAAGATTTTATCCACGATCGCTACTCAACTTGAGAGTATCGAGGGAAAAATCTCAAAGAAATCAGGTACTCAGCAGGAACAGGCAAGCAGCTCTGTACCAAAGGTTGATGAGTCAATACCAATACTCAGACCGGCAAATCTCGAAATATTTACAAAAAGGATTTCAAAAGAAGAGGCTGCAATGGCCAAGATAGAGGAAAAATTGGACAGGATACTAAATCCCGCCATGACGTGTAAATAAATTAATTAATTAAAATTAGAATTTAAAAAAAAAAAAAAAAAAAAAAAACATTCCCCACCTCTCTCCACTAACCCTTTGTCCCTTCCCACAATTATCTCTCCTCGATCCATTCCACCTGACAAAAGAAAAAGAAAGAAACAGAAAAACAACAATGGTCAGATCTGAGAAGAAGTACAATGGCTTTACGTAGATTGCAGATTTAGAGATTTTTGTCAGTTATTACGGTAAAATTCTATCTCATATTTCCTTTTCCTTTATAGTTATGGTGATAAGAAATTAATTTAGGATCAAATCTTGTTTCCTATCTTAACAGTCTGTAATAATCAGATCCCATATACAATTATTAGATTTTTGTTAGCATTTTAATTATACGATTATAACTTAGATTCAATAAAATTTTAGGTGGCAAATCTATAAACAAAAATATGTACTTAAAATTGACCAGTAATATCTGTTTACACAATTGAAAAACCTATTTACAAAATGAAAAGGATTAGAGAGAGAGAGGGAGATTGAGGAAAGATTTGTTAAACAGTATTTAACAATAAAAGTAAATATCAGACTCCTTTCAATTTTAAAACCTATTTACAGAATGAAAAAGATGAGAGAGAGAGAGGGAGGGAGATTAAGGAAAGATTTGTTAAACAGTATTTAACAATCAACGAAATATCAAACAGCAGTGAGCTCCTTCCAATTTTGTGTAACAGAAAACATCACAATTTTTATTAGAGCGTAGTGAGATTCTTTAAATTTTGTCTAACAGAAAAGATCAGAATTTTACTATTGGGCAATGTAAATTAGGGAAATAATTTTATAGAGTTCAAATTGAAACTGATGTCATGAGCTCATATAGGTTGACTCGGATTTCAAAGGACAGAATTGAACTTTCATTAAAGATATTTTTGTGACAACGACTTAAGCTATCCAGGTAAGTGACCTTACTATCGGCATGGTTATTTTTTTATGTTGACACGTGCCCTGTGGTTCTGCACGTGTCATATATATTGATATGTGTGAATTGTCTGTGGATCGATATGCTTCCTATATGTTATGTTATGTTATATAATATGTGGATTGTATGATAATAATTATCGTACGATGTGCTCTAGGAGATTTTTGAGATAGGATACGAGAAGGATGCACAAAACGAAATGTAACGATAGGAGTAAGATACGTTCATGAAACGTTAGAGTTAGGTTACACACCGAAGTGCTATGGATAGGAGAGAATGGTGAAAGAATACGGTTAGGTTATTGGTAGAAAGGGTTAGGTTTGTGATAGATTGATAGAATGATAGCATTAGGGTACGTTCTTGTGACGATATGACTAAGGTACGTCACGTAATGATATGTCTGTGATAGGTAAAAGAATATTAAGGCTATGGTAAGTTAGAGAACGATATGACTATGAAGTGTTTACGTTATGACTTGTTTATGATATGATGCATTGTATGCTAGATTATGGTGCTTAAGTACGTAGTTATGTGAACGTGAATGTATGCTTTTAGTCTGATGTGATGTGTAATGCATGTAACGATGTGTGGTCCTTGAACGATTATGGCTTGTTTGTATGAATATTTGAATATAACTGCATGAATTGTATGACATGAAATACGGTAAATTGCATGAAACATAACCCTGTTAGGAATATGTATGATATGTAAAGAAATGAGAATGAGAATGACATGTAAGCATGAAAACGTGACAGGGGGTTATGTTCATTAATGATAACTGTACTACTAGTGGGACCTCATGCATATTGTGTGCTCATGCATTTGGGGGGATACCCCTATCCCATCACGAGGGTACGGACGCGTACATCCAATGGCAGAACAACGATCGTTATGCTTTGCATAGCGCTGCCGTGACGGTTCTAGTTTTAACGGGTCCCGATGGGCCCCCAGAGCATGCCCACCGGCTAGGGACAGTGGCCCAGCGGTGTGCGAACTAGCTGGTGAGCCCATACTCGCACGTATGGGCTGCGTGTAGAATATATGGTACACGTCCACGATTACCTGTTAGGATTACACCGTAGGGAAAATGAAACGAAACGAAACGAAACGAAAAAGAAACGAAACGAAACGAAACGAAATGAAACGAAACGAAAGATAGGTCCCATCATTTTATTGCATGTGATTGTTGCATTTAACCCCAATAGTGGGGTCACTTACTGAGTATTTCTTTAAATACTCAAGCCATGTGCTACTACATTTTTCAGGTTAAGGCAAGGCATTCCTGTACGGCTGACGACGACATCGCAACTCGAGATCATGGCACATGCATAGGATAGTGGTATTCATTTTCTTAGACTTAGGATAGTATAGGATGTTTTAAACTTAAACGCTTATTTATTTTATTTCGGGTCTTTTGTTGTGTCGTTTTAAAGATGTTTTCGAAACACGTAAGTCCATGGCTGTGTTTTTAAGTTAAAGGTTATGTTTTATGGAATTTAAATGAAGTCTTCCGCATTCAATGTTTATGGTATGTATACAGTAGCGACCTTAAATTAAGTAGAAAATTTCGGGTCGTTACATGACGCCTCAAGATTCATCTGTCAATGTCGTTAACAATGACGGCGAGAACCAAGAATCCGAAGACGAGATTGCAAATGAGAGAGAAGAACCTTTCTACAATCGAATTGAAAGGATCTCTAGAAGGAGTCAAAATAATACCAGTAATCAGAAAAACTGGTATCCTCAATCGTCTTTTCTGGATATCCAGTTCGAAGAAAAGACACTACAAACTCAAGCTCATTACGATGGTCTAGCAATCTATGAATGGAATATCGATGGATTGTCTGACTATCTGATAATGAATGTTGTCAATGAGATGATGATGGCTGCAGGCGCTTATAAATTACAGGGCCATAAATCCGACCATCAGATAGCTCAAGTCTTAGTAACCAGATTTACCGGAAAACTCAAAGACTGGTGGGACAAATATCTCGACGAAACAACTCGCCAACAGATATTAAACCGTTATGTCATTAGGCCAACTACTCAAATCATCAAAGAAGAAGGTCCATTAACTAGGACCGAAGTACAACATGAAAGGGTAGAGGATGCTGTCAACACCCTCATATATACCCTCATAGAATTTTTCGTCGGCGACCCTCTGAAATACCAGGAGAGATCCGCCGAGATACTCATGAATCTGAAATGCCCTACCTTAGGTGATTTCAGGTGGTACAAAGACATGTACTTCAGCAAAGTTCTTATTAGAACAGATAGTTTGTTGGAATTCTGGAAAGAGAATTTTGTCAATGGACTACCAAAACACTTCTCAAGGAGGATCAAAAATGGTCTTAAGACAAAGTATAATGGAACAATTCCATGGCAAACTTTGTCATACGGATCCATAGCATCTTTCATCATAGAAGAAGGACTCAGACTTTGTAATGAGTCAAAGATCAAAACAAGCTCAATTCTTCGATATCAAACAGAAAAGAGCTTGGAAGATTTTGCGATCAATATGGATGCAAGGGGATAGAAGCTCCCTCAACCTCCAGACGAAAGAAGGTTAAGACGCATCCAAAACCTTATCATTCATACAGGCCTAGAGAAACATATCGGAATAAACCCGTGCAGTCTCAAAAGCCAACGTATTCAAGAAGGAAGTATACTCCTACAAAACCCCATAAAGGAAAGAAAAGGAAAACTTGCTTCAAATGTCGAGAAGAAGGACATTATGCTAATAAGTGTCCAATCAGAGGAAAGATCAATGAGTTGGAAATAGATCAAGAGCTGAAAAATCAGCTACTACGACTAGCGCTAACCGACTCAGAACAATCCAGCGAGGGAGAAATCCTCGAACTCCAAGAAAAATCCGATTCATATTCTAGCACAGAATACGAATCAGAACAAGAAGGGAAAAGGACGTGCGAAGGATGCATAAATGTCCTTACAAAGAATCAAGAAATTCTACTCGAAGTAGTAGAAAAAGTCCAAGATCCAGAAATTCAACAGAAAATTGCTCAACGACTTAGAGATGCCATGACAATCTCTAAGCCACCTGAAAGGGAAGAAAGAAATCCCTACAGACTCCAATCTATTCTCCAAATATTTGAAAAACCGAGGGAACTCACTACTCAAGATTTAGAAAGAGAGATTAATAATCTCAAACAAGAGGTACAGGCGTTAAGATCTGAAACTAGGTCAGAATCTTATATGCTTCGTCAAGAAATTCTCAATCTTCGGGAAAGGCTGCTCGAACAAAGAGAAATGGCGCAACCGAACCTGGACCAAGAAGATTTTCAAAGTTCCTTCGTTGGAGCCATCACCACTTCTCAATATCAAAAATGGTACGCTCTCGTTACCTTAAAAATTTATGATTTCAAAATCACACTAAAGGCTCTCATAGATACTGGAGCCGATCAAAATTGCATTCAAGAAGGCCTAATACCTACAAAGTATTTTGAAAAAACTACTGAGGGTCTTAGAGGTGCAAACAACAGCAAACTCAAAATTAATTACAAACTATCAAAAGTTCATGTTTGTAATGATGGAATTTGCTTCGTAAATTCCTTCCTTTTAGTAAAGGACTTAGGACAAGAGTTAATCCTAGGTACTCCTTTCATTACTCAATTATATCCTTTTAGAATAACTGAAAAAGGGTTAGAATCAAAGGCTTTAGGAAAGAAGATAAAATTTAACTTTCTTTCCCCATAAGGATTAGTGAAATAAATAACCTTCAAAAGATACAATTATTCAATCAATAAATGTATTAAATTATAAAGAAAAACAAATTTTTTTTTTTTAAAGAAGAAATTTCATTCAAAAGAATAGAAGAACAGATTCAAAATAAGACTGTCCAGTCTAAAATCAAAACTTTACAAACTCAAATAGAAAGGGAAATTTGTTCAACTATCCCTAATGCCTTTTGGAATAGGAAGCAACACATAGTTGATCTCCCTTATGTCAAAACTTTCGAGGAGAAAAATATTCCTACGAAGGCCCGACCTATTCAAATGAATAAAGAATTACTAACATTCTGCAAAGCAGAAATCAATGATCTTTTGCAGAAGGGTCTTATTAGACCGTCAAAGAGCCCCTGGTCATGTGCGGCTTTTTACGTCAACAACCAGGTAGAAAAGGAACGTGGAGTCCCGTGACTGGTAATAAACTACAAACCCTTAAATAAGGTTTTGGAATGGCTTAGATATCCAATTCCAAATAAATCAGATTTAATGCAAAGAATTTCAAATGCAAAAATATTTTCAAAATTTGATATGAAATCAGGATTTTGGCAAATCCAGATTTCAGAAAAAGACAAGTACAAAACGACTTTCAATGTCCCTTTCGAACAATACGAATGGAACGCTATGCCATTCGGGCTAAAAAACGCTCCATCCAAATTTCAAAAGATTATAAATGATATTTTCAATCCTTTTCAATTGTTTATATTGACGATGTTCTGATTTTTTCTCAAAACATCGATCAACACTTTAAGCATCTTCAAACATTTTTGACGACAGTCAAAATAAACGGTTTAGTTGTGTCTAAACCCAAAATTAAACTTTTTCAAACAAAAATCGATTTTCTTGGATTTGAAATTCATTTGGGTCTAATTAAACCCATTCAAATGTCCATTGAATTTGCCTCAAACTTTCCGGACCAAATTACAGATAAAACCCAACTACAAAGATTTTTGGGATGTCTCAATTATGTGTCTGATTTCCTTCAAAATATCAGACTCATCTCCAAGCCACTTTTTGAGAGGCTCAAAAAGAATCCAAAGCCCTAGACCGAAGAACACACCCCAACAGTCCAAAAAATCAAATCCCTTGTCAAGTCAATTCCGTGTTTATCGCGGATAAACACAAGGGCTAGTTTAATAGTGGAGACCGACGCATCCGACATTGGATATGGAGGAATCCTGAAACAGTCCCTTGACAAGAAAGAATCCATTGTCCGTTAATCCATTGTCCGTTTCCATTCGGGAATATGGAATTCTACTAAAAAAAATTACTCAATAGTAAAGAAAGAAATACTTTCAATAGTACTTTGTGTACAAAAATTTCAAAGTGATTTAATTAACAAAAGTTTTGTTATCAAAACGGATTCAAGGGCATCTAAATTTGTTTGAGAAAAAGATGTCAAGAATCCTGTGTCAAAACAAATGTTTGCTAGATGGCAAACCATTTTATCTTGGTTGGACTTCCAAATTTTGCCTATAAAAGGGGTCGAAAACCCCTTGACACATTACCTCTCAAGAGAGTTCTTACTCTCAAATAAAAATTCTCCCTAACCAATCTCCTTCTCCCAGCAATGACCGGTAAGAAAGTGACCGAAAAAGGGAAGAAGCCCAATGCTTCTTCAAGCACTCCTACTCCAATGACGTTCGACAGCTATGCGATGGATGCTGGTTTCACATTGGTGACTAGATCTAAAGCAAAGCTTTCTAAAAAACAAGCGGAGGTTATCACTCCGGCGAGGCCTTCTGCCTCTTCAACACGGCCATCTGCCGTTACTCCATCGAGACCTACTGTCTCTTCCACTTCAAAGGGACCTTCCGTCCCCTCAACCTACTCGGACGCGGTTGTTCCCGTTCGATTTTCTCCAGTTCTTGAAATCAAGACATATTTTCAAAAATCTATGTCTATACCAGAAGCTCGGTAGAACCAGAATACGACGACCCGAAAATCGGTGAAGTCGTTAAAAAAGCCTATCCATCGGGATTCTTTTATATCCCAGAAGATCTTCATAAAACCAGAAGGTTTTATGAATTCATTCTAGTCGACACAAAGTCCGTTGAAATTACTCATATTCCGAGTCGCGATGATCCTTCGAAAATCGCGTATTCAAAATTAAAAAATTTCAAAGTCATGAACCCGACGTATTGGAATCAAGATCCATACACGGAGAAGACTTTTTCAAAACCTTTTGTTCCTCATTCTTACTCATACAAAGACTATCAGATGGCATGGTTCAATGTCATTTGGTACCAAAATTATGAGCACTCATGGTTTATTCAATTGTGCCAGAATGCTCATAAAATTCATTACCCATTTTGGTTCATCAAATGGTGGAAAATCTTTGGATCATCCAAAGATATATTTCCAGTTCCAATACAGGAATCATTCCACTACTTCGTTCAAAATATATTCAAAATCTCATTTCCATTAACCATGCGCTTTTGCTTATACTTTCAAATTCCTTTGGATTTTAACTAGGAATTTTCAAATTAAAGAAAACGAAGACCAAATAAAACAGGTCTTCAAAACTATCAAAATCAAATGGTGGGATAAATATACTTATACCCACGCAGACATCAAAGCGGTAAAGGTCTGGCTATCTGAGAATGGCCACCTTCAGGATTTATCCAAGAAGAGGACCTCCGAATTCCTTAATTCAAAGTCGAAGCTACTCGCTGCATTAGCCCAGACAACTTCAGAAGCTGATTTTCAAAAGCTTCTTCAAGAGGCCGCATCAGTCGGTTCGACGTCTTCTCCTTCTATTGTAGAAGAAGAAGATGAAGACACAATTTATGATCTCAACGATCCATTTTTGGATTCTCAATCTCCTTTGTAGATATCATCATCTCAATGACTGAATAATCGTTAAACTAATTGTAAAAAAAAAAAAAAAAATCCAAGACATATTCCCACTTTACTTCTTCAACTTTCCATCTTTTGGAATTTTATTATTTTGGTTTTTCTATTATTGGTGTATCTTTTCTATATTCATCATTTTTTGGATGAATATGGCATTCCTCTTTCATCAAATTATTGATGTAAAAGGAGTTTCTATTTTCATTGAGAAATTGATGAACATAGAAAAATGTAAATATATGTATTTAATACTTGTAAAAACATGTATTAATTGTATTATATTAAGCTAGTAAATGGACTCTACAGAACTGTGATCAGTCAAATATTGCAAAGCCCCGGTATCTATTACCGATCAGAATTGGACTATAACGAAATTTCGGTCTACACCAGCACCGTAAAATATCTTATTGGGGAGGAAGATCAGAATTAGAGATTAATCGAGAAGCAAAGACATGAGCCCATGTGAGTAGGAAACAGAAAATATCTATTTTAGTTCCATCATAGCTATGGGTTCCAATCTTAAGAGAAATTCTCGAGAATGTTTCTACCCTGAAATTTGTCCATCTTTCTTTAATGATAAGGAGAGAGAAAAAAAATTGGATCAAAAGACAATGTCATTTTGGAGTTTTATCAACCATTTTCTTGTGTAGGGAGGATCAGTTATTTTAAAATGAGACTTTGATGATGTATGGGCAAAGAGGTCAATTATTGAACCTTTAGCAAAGTTTAGAGAATTTAACTTGGAGAACAATGTAATACACAAAACTAGCAAACTATTGATGGTTGATGGAATCATCAAGAAAAGAAAAGAAAAAAAAAAAAAAAAAAAAAAAAAAAAAAAAAAGTGAGGATCTTGGGATTAAGATTGGGTAAGTTGTCAATCTTAGTGTCCACATGAACATTAATTTCAATAAAGCGCTGGAGCCACATACTAAATAAATTATATTGTTCATGAAATTTTAGAAGAAGACTCAATATGACATGATAATATTATGTATAAAATTTGGTGACCATTAGGTTATGATAACGGGTTAAACCAAGGGTAGGTGTAAAATGACTAAAATGTCTCTATAATACCACTAGCTTATGACCGACCTCTAAGTGAGATGAAATTTGATGAGGAGCCGTATGTCATGGTGTAAAGGGATTGCACAAAGTTACAAGGCCATTGTAATATGTTGAAAAATTAAACCAAGATTTGGGGTGGTAAATGACCAAAAGACACGTATGAAAATTCTATGATGTTTTCGAGATCCTAAAGACTCAAAATACTATAGGAAATTCATATGAGACTTATTTATGATATTAAGGGTAAGTATGAAAGATTTTAGGGAATTAAAACAATTTTAGAGTATGGATCAAGATCAAGATTTAAAATATGTAACTATCCATCAAGGCATTTTATAAGAAACTAAAGTTTCTATGAATACCAGTGATAGGCTTAAAAGAGTTTGATGCATGCAAATAAAAGTTTGACTCATATGGATTAGGGTATACTTGTTGAAGACATAACAAAGAACTCTTAGAATAAGGACCCGAGTTATTTCAAGATTAAAAGACTTTCCTTTCTCTTAGAAGGTATATGATGTAATAGCCCAAAATAATAATAATAATAATAATAAATAAACAAATAAAAATAATTATAAAAAAAATATACGTCAAAATAATAATAATAATAATTCATAAATAAATAACTAAAAAGATTACTTAACAATCAAATTACAAATAAAATTTACCCGCTCTCTCCACTAACCTCTCATCTCAACCTAAGGATATGATGCAAATTTAGCCGGAGAGATTTTGGTCCGTTATTACGGTAAAATCCTATCTCATATTTCCTTTTACTTATGGTTATAAGAAATTAATTTAGGATCAAATCTTCTTTCATATTTTACCCGATCCTGTTATAATCAGATCCCATATTCAATTAATTAGATTTTTTTTTGTTAGCATGGGAAGTTATAGGAAATAAATCAATCAAATTTTAGTTGGCAGATCCCTAAATCCTTACGATAATAGCCAAACAATCTATTAAAATTGGCATCGGTTTACAGAAGGAAAATAAATATAGAGTTAGAGTAATATCTTATTTAAAAAATTGAAAATGTTTACAGAATTGAAAATTTATTTACCGAATGAAAATAAGTACAAAAACGGAGGAGGGAAGATTTGTTGAGCAGAATTTAAAAATAAAACAGTAAATATCCGAGGGCGCATGGAACTTCATTAAATTTTGTAACTTGAAATATCATATTTTTCAAGCTTGAAATTGATGTCATGGGCTCACATTGGTTGACTTGGATTTTAAAGAACGGAATTGAACTTTCATTAAGGATATATTCGTGACAACGACTTAAGCTAACCAGGTAAGTGACCTTACTATCGGCATGGTTGTATTTGATGTTGACACGTGCCCCGTGGTTCTGCACGTGTCATATATATTGATATGTGTAAATTGTCTGTGGATCGATATGCTTCTTATATGTTATGTATATGTTATAACATGTGAATTGTATGATAATAATTACGGTACGATGTGTTCAAGGATATGTTTGAGATAGGATACGAGAAGGATGCACAAAACGAAATGTAACAATAGGAGTAAAATACGTTCATGAAATGTTAAGGTTAGGTTACATACCGGAGTGATATGGACGAGAGAGATTAATGGAAGAATACAGTTAGGTTATGGGTAGAAATGGATAGGTTTTGTGATAGATTGATAGAACGATAACGTTAGGATACGTTCTTGTGATGATATGACTAAGGTACGTTCACGTAATGATATGTCTAAGACTATGATAAGTTAGAGAACGATATGACTACGAAGTGTTTACATTATGACTTGTTTATGATATGATATATTGTGATGCAATATGTCATGGTATGATATGTATATGATGAAATGTTATGTTAAAAGCATAGAACGTTATGCTAGGTCTCTTAAATTGTGTGTATACAGCATGATGTGAATGACATGAAATCACGATAAATGACATGAAATATAACCCCGTTAGAATTATGTATGATTTGAGAATTGAAGAATGAGAAAAGATATAATATAAATGATGAACGATATCTAATACGATATGAAAAATGAGACGATATGTACATAATGCTAACCGGGTTGTATTAAATGATAATCAAAATGGAAAAAAATTTGGGACCTCATGCATTATGTGTGCTCATGCATTGGGGGATACCCCTATTCCATCACGAGGGTACGGACGGGTACATCTAATGGCAAGACAACGATCGTTATGCCTTGCATAGCGCTGTCGTGATAGTTACTAGTTCTAACGGGTGCCTGGCCTAAGGAGCTCCTAGAGTATGCTCACCGGACAAGGAAAGTGGCCTAGCAATGTGCGAACTAGCTGGTGAGCCCATACTTCCACGTATGGGCTGTGTGTAGACTATATGGTACACGTCCAAACTTACCCATTAGAATAGCACTAAATACTCAAGTCATGTGCTACACTATGTGCTACACTAAATGCTCTTCTGACACAACCCTCTAGTCTCATCTCTTGGTTACACTATGTAACACGTGCTCGTAGATATTTACGTTAATATCATGTTCATACTCTTAGGGTTGTGTCCTATGTCGATCTAACGACATGATACAATATGACAAACAACATCATAAGGCATGTTCAACATGGAAAACATCATCATGTTAATAACATCGTCATGCATACATCATACTCGTCATAAAAGCCATTAAGTGCATCAAATATAACATGTACGTCATGCATCGAAACATAAATAACATACATTTAACATTCATCACAACACAACGTCATACTCATACATCATCATAATTCAAACAATCTTTAGTCTATCCTATAGTAAGGTCACTTACCTGATTAGCTTATACTGGTGTCACCAATTTATGCTTAATAAAGTTCGATTTTTTGCCTTTTGTATCCAAGCCAACCTATATGAATCCATGACATCAATTTTATATTCAATTCTCTAACTCTTACAATGTGTCAGGTGCTAGATTCATGCGAGCATTAAAGACTTTGCATGAATAAATTCTTCGAACGTTATAATATACATCTATATATATATATATATATATATATATATATATATATATATATATATATATATATATATATATATATATATATATATATTCTATATATTCTAAAGATTTCATTTTCTATTTTTTTTTTTATTTTGAATGGCTACTTTCTCATCTACTGATATTCCTTATGTGCTCTGTTTTATCTATTATTTTTTTTTGTTCATAGATATTTTTGATCAATTTTTTTAATCATTTCTTACTTAATCATATTATTGGTCAATTTCAATCGATTCTTACTCTCAACTCTTGCCTTTCATTTTTCTCTTCCTATATATATTTTTTTGTTTGTATTTTGGTCTCTTTGTATTTCCTCTTTTCCCTTTTATTTTTCTCTTTAGGTATTTTTTTTTTTGTTTTCTTTTGGTTTTGTATTTTGGTCTCTCTGTATTTTCTCTTTTCTTTCTTTCTTCTCTCTTTTTTTATGTATTTTTTTTTCTTTCCTTTTGATTTAGTTTACTATATTTGATCTGTTATCTGTATTTTTTTTCCTTTTGATTTTTTTTCCTTTTGAGTTTGTTAATAGTATTCTAGCCTCTCTCTTTTGGTTTTCTCTTTCTATTTTGTGTATTCTAATTAATTCTTCCTTCCCATTCTTTCCTTTGTCTATCTCTATTTTCTTTTTTTTTTTTCTTCTTTTAATTTTGTTAACATTTAAAGATATCACATATTAATTTTCTTCTTCCTTTCAAATCTTTCCTTTATCTACCTCTATTTTCTTTTTTTTTTCTTCCTTTAATTTTGTTAACATTTAAAGATATCACATATTAATTTTCTTCCTTTAATTTTGTTAACATTTAAAGATATCACAGATAAATTTTCTTTCCAAATCTTTACATTCTCTTTCCATCTTTTCTTTTTTATTTACCTGTTAATTTTTTTTACTGATTCTTCTCTTTTCCTCTTGTACTTCTATTTTCCTCTTTGTTCTGTATTTACTTCCTATTTTCCATTTGTATTTTTTTTATTGACAAATATTTGCCTCATTTAGTCTAGTTATTTTCTATAACCTAACATCATAACTAAAAATCTAAATAACTGGGGAAGAGGACAGATCTAATTCTGAATAATTAGACAAAAGAAAAGAAAATCTGATTCTTACTGATTTCTTATAAGATAAATGAAAAAGCGGATTTCTTACAAGATAAATGAAAAAGATATCTGAAATATGACTACAAAGATCTCTCCCCACAAAATTAAATCTCCCGCTTTTCTTGTAAGTGTAAATCTGGTTGTTGGTATTTTTTTTCCTAGCTTTTTAGCTGTAGGAACCACCTAATGCATCACGTATTATGGATTTGTGAGTTGGTTGAGGAGAGATAGCAATGCATCCTGTATTATGTATTGAGATTTTGACTGATGAGTTGGTTGAGGAGAGATAGTTTGGGTGAGGGAGAGGAGTTAGTGGAGGGTAGTTGAGGGAAAGTTATTATTTTAATTATTTAATTATTTACTTATTATTTTTTTTTGGTTGTTACATAAAACCCAACTTAATTTATAAATATAGAGGAGAAGGAAATTTGGATTTACCTTAATAATAGACCAAAATTTCTCACTAAGTAAATTTGCATCATATCATATCTGCTTATGTTAAAAGCCATTTTACTTTTTCTCACTCTAACATTTTTCTGTTTTTTTGGAAAAAAATGTGAGATGTGTTCAAGAGGGAGGATGGGGTTTGGATGAGAGGTTAATGGGGAGCGGTGGGTAAGTTTTATTTTTATTTTTTTATTTTTTGGGCTATTATTTTAATTTTTTAAGTAAAGTTTTTTAATAAAGGGCTATTACTTTAATTTTTTAAGTAAAGTTTTTTAATAAATTTTTAGAAATTACTTGATTTGGGTTTTCAAGTTATGGTCACACAGGTCCTTCATTCAATGCTACTAGATTCTTTATTTTTTTAATTTTAGTTTTGCTACTATTTGTTGTGTATATAGAAAGAGTCTAGCATGAGAAATTGGTTTGTTTTATGACCCTCAATAAAATAGAGTGTTTGTATCAACAAACGCTACATTCTTAGAGGAAGACCACGTAAGAAATCATCAACCTCGTAGCAAACTAGTATTAAGTGAGATTTCTAAAGAAGCTACTGATAAAACAACAAGAGTTGTTGATCAAGCTGGTCCTTCAACAAGAGTGGTTGATGGAGCTGACACTTCTGGTCAATCACATTCTTCTCAAGAGTTGAGAATGCCTCGACGTAGTGGGAGGGTTATAACTCAACCCGATCATTACTTGGGTTTGGCAGAAACTCAAGTCATCATACCTGATGATGGCGTTGATGATTCATTGACCTATAAACAGGCAATGAATGATGAAGATAAAGATCAGTGGATTAAAGCCATGAATCTTGAAATGGAGTCAATGTACTTCAATTCAGTCTGGGAACTTGTAGATCAACCAGATGGGGTAAAACCTATTGGTTGCAAATGGATCTATAAGAGGAAACAAGACCAAACCGGTAAGGTATAGACCTTTAAAGCTCGACTAGTAGCAAAGGGTTATACCCAAAGAGAGGGGGTGGACTATGAAGAAATCTTCTCTCCTGTTGCTATGCTTAAATCGATTAGAATACTCTTGTCTATTGCCACATTTTATGATTATGAAATTTGGCAAATGGATGTTAAGACAGCCTTTCTAAACGACAATATTGAAGAGAGTATCTATATGGCTCAACCAGAGGGGTTCATTGAATAGGATCACGAGCAAAGGGTTTGCAAGCTTAAAAGATCCATTTATGGGTTGAAGCAAGCATCTCGATCCTGGAATATAAAGTTTGATACTGCGATCAAATCTTATGGCTTTAAACAGAATGTTGAGGAACCTTGTGTTTATAAAAGGATAGTCAACTCTACAGTAGCTTTCCTGGTGTTGTACGTTGACGATATCTTACTCATTGGAAATGATGTGGGATTTCTGACTGACATTAAGCATTGGCTAGCGACACAATTCCAATGAAAGATTTGGGAGAGGCTCAGTTTGTTCTTGGAATCCAAACTGTTTGGAATCGCAAGAACAAAACACTATCATTGTCTCAGGCATCGTACATCGACAAAATGTTGATTCGATATAAGATGCAGGACTCCAAGAAAGGATTATTACCTTTCAGGCATGGAGTTCATTTTTCGAAGGAACAAAGTCCTAAGACACCTCAAGAAATTGAGGATATGAGACACATTCCCTATGCATCAGCGGTCGGTAATCTGATGTATGCTACGCTATGTACCTGACCCGACATATGTTATGCTGTGGGAATTGTCAGCAGATATCAGTCCAATCCGGGACGTGCTCATTGGACTGCCGTTAAGAATATCCTCAAGTATCTTAGGAGAACGAGGGACTATATGCTAATGTACGGTGCTAAGGATCTGATCCTTACAGGGTACACTGACTCAGATTTTCAGACCGATGTAGATTCGAGGAAATCGACATCAGGATCTGTCTTCACTCTGAACGGAGGAGCAATAATATGGAGAAGCATAAAGCAAGGTTGCATTGCTAATTCCACCATGGAGGCTGAGTATGTTGTTGCTTGTGAAGCAACGAAAGAATCTGTATGGCTTAAGAAGTTCTTAACTGATTTGGAAGTCGTTCCAAATATGCATCTTCCCGTCACTCTTTATTGTGATAATAGTGGAGCAGTTGCAAATTCAAAAGAACCAAGAAGCCATAAGCGAGGAAAACATATTGAGCACAAATATCATCTCATAAGGAGATTGTGCAACGAGAAGATGTGATCGTCACATAGATAGCTTCAGAGCACAACATTGCTGATCCATTTACAAAGCCCCTCACGGCTAAAGTGTTTGAAGGGCACCTAGTGAGTCTAGGACTACGAGTTATGTAATCTAGGGCAAGTGGGAGAAAAGGCATGAGTATGTGATGCCCTAGTTCATTGTATTTCTCTCTACTCAACGTTAAAAAATCCCACTAGAGTTTTAGTCCAAGTGAGAGTTTTTTGGGTTTTATGTCCTAAAACTCATAGTTTGTAAACAAAAACATATTCTATTTTCAATAAAGTTGTTATTGTTGTTTATTCAGTAAAGATTGTTATTGAATAAAGTGAACTTTATGATCATTAATCTAAATCCAATAAACTATGAACACTCTAGCTATAGTATGATTACTTGAACTATATGTAGAGACATAAGAGTGGATCAAGTTCAAGTAAATATAGTCAAAATGATCTATAGTATAAGGATAAGGCTGAGTACCTTATTCTGGGGACACTATGGATGCGGCCCACTTTTGTATATGATATAAACAATGTGATCACTAAATTGTACATGTGGAGACATGTGAGTGGAGGCGTTCTATGCAATGAGTATTGCATAAGATCGAACCATGAAGAAAACCACTCTCACTTTATAATGTCGTTTACTGTTGAGACTGATTTTCTTTTCATTCGATAACCTAGGTAACTCGGTTTTAATCCTGAGCTAACCATGAACTCCTGTTTATTCAGAATTATCCTTAGATTTGCATGGGTGAGAGTGGCTCTAGTTCGCCGACTCAATAGGCCTCCCATTTCAGGGGTAAGACTGGGTGAATGGCTGGAGACGTGGGGTGCAAAATGGAATTCACTCCTACCCACTTTTATGGATAGAAGAGAGGTAGTTCCCTTAAGCTCTGACTCCAGGTCTTGAACAAGGGGCCCCACCCTCTCATTAGCCTAAGAGGGATTCGGTTTACTGGTTGGACCACAAACCAATTGTTCATTAGAGGATCAGTGAGACATAAGGAACAAGAAGTAACTTTAGGGGTAAAACGGTAAATTGACCCAGCTCTAGTTACGAACAACCTATGAAGGATCGACTTACTAATCATGGTTATATCAAATGGACAGAAATATATCTATAGTAAGGGGAGTGCAACTACTAGGCTATAGTGGAGTGTCCTAGTAGTTAACGAATGTTGGTTAACAAGGTTAATGAGTTTAACCGGTTAATCTTGGATCGTTGGAGCCCATGATCTATAGGTCTATTAGGTCCCTCTGCTAGCTCATATCGGACTAAACCATAGAACAGTGTGACGAGTGAGCTCGAAGTGTTCGAATTCAAATTAAGGAATATGCGCTATATATATACGATATATTTAACCGCATTTTTGTTTTATTTACAAATTAAACAAAAAGAGAGAATTTGAGATATTTAAATAAGATTTAAATATCTTAATCAATTATGTGTTGAAATTGATTTAGATTGGCATTTGAATTAATATTAAATATTAATTAAATAGTTTAATTAATCATATAATTTTACTTTAATTTGAAATTAAAATGAAGAAAGTCAAAATGTTGACTTCATTTAATGGAAAAATGCATGTTAGTGGAATTTTGAGGTGTCAAAATTTGGTTTAACCAAACTTGCATGTTTGCCAAATAAACTCCACAGGAGTGGAATTTTGAGTGTCAAAATTTGGTTAACTCAAACATGCATGCTTGCCACATAATCCCAAACATGTGAGTGGAATTTTAAGTGTCAAAATTTGGTGATCTCAAATTTGCATGAACATGCAAACATGACTCTTTAAATAGAGTGATCATGGTACATGGAAGGTCTTCTTCTTGGTGAAAAACCTTGAGAAAAAACCTCTCACAAACACTCTCTTCATATATACAAAATCGCTCCCAAGTTCTAAGGCCAGTCACTCACCGGATTCCACAATCCCGTTCTAAGGCTAGAGGATAGTGGAGAAGACACTAGTGGTGGTTCGAAACCGGTTCGTGAGGAAAAAGGAGTTTGAACTACAAAAGGTTAGTATCTAAACTCATCCAGTTTTAATACTTATGAACATGCTAGTTATTTACTATAATTGATGTTCTAAAAGTGCCTAAGATTCAAATTGCTTCCCCACGTTAACATATTAACACCATCAATATATCTATAATTATATTTTTATTAAAAATCTTATTTTCATACTCTTGTATAAGAAAGTAGATACAGCTATTTCAAGTTATTTTGTGTTTTATTACTCTCTGTATTTACACTGTGTTTACTTTTCCCTCTATATTTAATTTGTGGTTTTTAATTCCCTAATTTTTTTTTATTTGTTTCTTTTTAATTCTATTGTCATGCATTCCAAATTTCTAGTGATCTCTTTTCCAAATTTTTCCTTATCTCAGTGTTTCCTATTTAAAAGTTTTCTTGGCTATTCTGTCTTTAATCTATTCATTTGTTACTGATAAAAATTTAATTTAATATTACTAATCTGACGTGATTGACTATCGTATAGAGTTTTGACATTTAGTTTCTAACTCAGTTTCTAACTCAGAGCTAGATCATTGTAATAATAATTCAATGAAGATCTAACTATAATTTAATGTGATTTCTAAAAAATAGGATAAAAGAAAATTATTTATAATTATCGTATAGACGATTCATTCTTTATAATTATTTTTATTTGTTTATTTCTTTATTTATTTTTGGGTTATTACATTTTTAATCACAATTTTACCTTACAATTGAAGCTCACTCTAATGGCCAACAAAACCCACAAAATTGTATGCGAATGTTGGAGAGCCAATGATAAGATAAGGAATCAATTACAAGGGGAATAAGATTCGGATTACCTTGTTGATCGAATATCTCAAGGCAAGAACACTTGATTGAGATTCGAATCACTCCACAAGCAAGATTGATCATGTCGAGCTTGAATGATTCTACATACAATCTAAACTACATAGAATTGCAAAGAAACTTAGCCATTGGCTAAAGAAGAGCACAAATGCTTCTTTTAATATATTTTCCAAGTCTTCTTACAAATACAACATACATGGCTTTATATAGCCTCAAAATGAAACTACTAAAGGCATTCTAAGAGAGTTAGTAACATTTATCTTAATGGCCATAATGAGCCATTAGGTAAATGTAACCTAAAAATACAATAACTCTAAATTACTCTAAATTGTAACCCACCCAAAATTTACAACAATCAAACTTCATTCTTCTTCAATGTAGCATGAGTTGAAACATCTTTTGATAATTTTGACAACTTTTTCTTCACATCTTCATGAAGTATATTGTATGATTGATGTCTCTTGGTTCATATCATTCTCCACTTCTTCAAGAGGATTCGTCCTCGAATCTATTTGTGAAACTTTGCTGCAAAAAATAAGATATGGAAATACAAAGGACCTCACAACAATCTCTCACGTGTATACACTAAGGATTTTTTTAGGCCACTCTGTTTGCACTCATTTACACAAATGAAGTTCTCATTCTCACCTCTCAAAATTATAAATAGAGCAAAGATTGAATTTTGAACTCTGGGTCGATTAAAAACTAAAAAAGATAAAGATAAATAAAAATCAAATTGAGAAGAAACGCAAAGGAAACATATATCCGATCTTGAGCCTGAAGCTCTGATACCAAATGATAAGATAAGGAATCAACTACAAGGGGAATAAGATTCGAATTACCTTGTTGATCGAATATCTCAAGGCAAGAACACTTGATTGAGATTCGAATCACTCCACAAGCAAGATCGATCATGTCTAGCTTGAATGACTCTTGTTGATCAAATATCTCAAACACTTGTTTGAGATTCGAATCACTCCACAAGCAAGATTGATCATGATAAGATAAGGAATCAATACAAGGGGAATAAGATTCAGATTACCTTGTTGATCGAATATCTCAAGGCAAGAACACTTGATTGAGATTCGAATCACTCCACAAGCAAGATCGATCATGTCTAGCTTGAATGACTCTTGTTGATCAAATATCTCAAACACTTGTTTGAGATTCAAATCACTCCACAAGCAAGATTGATCATGTCGAGCTTGAATGATTCTACATGCAATCTAAACTACGTAGAATTGCAAAGAAACTTAGCCATTTGCTAAAGAAAAGCACAAATGCTTCTTTTACTATATTTTCCAAGTCGGCTTATAAATACAACATACATGGCTTTATATAGCCTCAAAATGAAACTATTAAAGGCATACCAAAAGTTGTAACATTCATACTTAATGACCATAATTAGCCATTATGTAAATGTAACCTAAATTAAATAAAAAGTCTTAAAATACAATAACTCTAAATTATTCTAAATTGTAACCCACCCAAAATTTGCAACAATCAAACTTCATTTCTTCTTCAATGTAGCATGAATTGAAACATCTTTTGATAATTTTGACAACCTTTTCTTCACATCTTCATTGAAGTATATTGTATGATTGATGTCTCTTGGTTCATATCAGAACATGTCGAGCTTGAATGATTCTACATGCAATCTAAACTACATAGAATTGCAAAGAAACTTAGTCATTGGCTAAAGAAAAGCACAAATGCTTCTTTTAATATATTTTTCAAGTCTTCTTACAAATACAACATACATGGCTTTATATAGCCTCAAAATGAAACTACTAAAACATCGTAAGAGTTGTAACATTTATACTTAATGGCCATAATGAGCCATTAGGTAAATGTAACCTAAAAATACAATAACTCTAAATTACTCTAAATTGTAACCCACCCAAAATTTACAACAATCAAACTTCATTCTTCTTCAATGTAGCATGAGTTGAAACATCTTTTGATAATTTTGACAACTTTTTCTTCACATCTTCATTGAAGTATATTGTATGATTGATGTCTCTTGGTTCATATCAGCCAAGAAGGCAAATACTGGGGTAGTTCATTAATTGAAGTATGAGAATGTGTTAAAAGTAAGAGAAATAAGAAACATCAAACGAAACACATAAGAAATGAGACCATTACTGTCCAGTAGTACTATTTTCAAAGCGAGTTTGAATGAGGTGGTGCTTTAATTGAGCAAGTTGTGCCTTCAAGTTAGCTTTGATTAAGGAGTGGTGATTTTGTAGATCTAACAGTTCATCCATTTCCTTCTTGGTTGCCTCCAAAAAAGATGGCGTAAATGCATCTAAATGAAGCGAATGACCTTCAAACAACGCTTCAAACGAACTCATGCTCCACGCATCGAACGCTTTAGAGGTGGAAACATTTTGAGTTTCAGTTTCAATTTCATTTTCTCCCCAAAGTCGATTTGATAACTCAAAACTCTCATCCCTCTCATCATCAGCATGCGATACCATTTGCACTCTCGACTCTAATTTCTCCAAATGTTTTCTTTTGAACTGTTGAATCTTGTCGAATATTTGAATCTTGGGCACGTCCGCTAATGACCCATTTCTCAAAAATGGATAAAATTGTTCATGATCAAGGTTATTAGCGGAGAACTCAACCAACTTGTTGAGTAGATTCAACTCTTCCCCTTCACTCCATTGAAACAAAGTCTTTGCCTTCTTTTGTCTCGTGGAACTATCTTTAATTATATCCTTTCGTTTTCTCATACCAACGTCCTACTCAAATCTCAAAAACAAAAGTTAAGAGTATTAATTTTGTGATATAAGATAATATAATTAATAATAAAAATAAGGTAGAAAGGAACCGGTAGAATTAATAAAAAAATGAACGTAACATAATTCGTAAGTAAAAACATAATAGAAGTAAGTACCTAACCAAAACCTTACCATGAATAGTTGGGAGTTCGAAATCACAAAGCTAAACCGCACCGGCAATGGGTAACTCTCTATCCAAGTGAGGAAGATGGAGGAAGATGAAGATGGAGAAGATGAGAATTAGGGTTTGTTTTTATAAATTTATAAATTTCTAAATTAAACTCAAACACATTTGGAAAATGCTATCATTCTTCCATCATTCATGCCTTCATCAATGCTCATAATGTAATAAAATCAATTCATACAATTTGTTTTTGCAAAATCAATGCTCATAATGTGAATTTAGGGAAAATTTTGACGGATCAATTTGGTTGATTTTGAAATCAATTTGTTCATCCAAATGTCAACCAATTTACCCCAAATTTTGCTTTATTTAATGCCTCACCTTTTAAATTCCATATTTTTTTAACGCCTCCTCTTTTTTACCAACCCACTTAGATGATCCTATTAGGGTTGGCTGTCTTCTTTAATTATTTATTTTCTTTTAATTTTTTTTTACTTGGATAATGTTAACATCGGTAGATAATTTATGAGGGTTGATAGATGGGTTACCTCTTTTTAATTTTTTTTTATAGGGGTAAAACATGTTAATTCTATTTTTTAAAATTTTATGGCTATGTTTTAAACATAGCACTAGTAATTTTGAATTTTTTTTTTTTTTTTAAAGTTGGAGAATACTAATGAAACTTTTTTAAGTTGGGTATTTTTTAATTTTTTAAAAAAGTTGAAGAGTATTAGTGAATTTTTTTAAAGTTAAAAGGGTATTTTGAAACACAATTAAAAGTTTATGTTTAAGGGTATTTTTGAAAATTAATGGTATAGTTTATTAAGTTGTCACCACAAATTAGGCTTTTAGGGCTACCGTTTCACATTGTCATGTAATTAATTCAATGCTACATGATTTTTTTCTTCTTAATTGTATCCGAAGTACTATTTCTTGTGCCTATAAAAAGAGTTGGCACTAGTAGAAAATTTCGGGTCGTTACATTTATTTTTGGAACTACTTAAAATCATGTCAAAATTCAGCTAGATGTAACCTAATGAAAAATATCCCAAAAATAACTATAAAGTGATTGATATGAACCAAGAGACATCAATCATTCAATATGCTTCAATGAAGATGTGAAAAAAAATATTGTTGAAATTATCAAAAGATATTTCAATTCATGCCACATTGAAGAAGAATGAAGTTTCATTGATAAATTTTGGGTGGATTACAATTTAGAGTTATTGTATTTCATTAATGTAGTTTAAGAGTTTTTATACTTTAGGTTACAATTACGTAATGGTTAATTATGACCATTAAGTATGAATGTTACAACTCTTGGAATGCCTTTAATAGTTTTATTTTGAGGTTATATAAAGCCATGTATGTTGTATTTGTAAGTAGACTTTGAAAATATAGAAAGAAGCATTTGTGCTTTTCTTTAGCCAATGACTAAGTTTCTTTGCAATTCTATGTAGTTTAGGTTGCATGTAGAATCATTCAAGCTCGACATGATCAATCTTGCTTGTGGAGTGATTCGAATCTCAATCAAGTGTTCTTGCGTTGAGATATTTGATCAACAAGAATCATTCAAGCTAGACATGATTGATCTTGCTTGTGGAGTGATTCGAATTTCAAACAATGTTCTTGCCTTGAGATATTCGATCAGCAAGGTAATCCGAATCTTACTCTCCTTGTAGTTGATTTCCTTATCTTATCAGTGATTTTGTAACGACCCAAAATTTTCTACTTAATTTAAGGTCGCTACTGTATACATACTATAAGCATTGAATGCGGAAGACTTCATTTAAATTCTATAAAACAAAACCTTTATCTTAAAACACAGCCATGGACTTACGTGTTTCGAAAACATCTTTAAAACGACACAACAAAAGACTAAATAAAATGAATAAGAGTTTAAGTTTAAAAAAAGAACATCTTATTCTAGCCTAAGACTAAGAAAATAAATACCACTACTATGCATGTGTCATGGTCTCGAGTTGCAATGTCGTCGTCAGCCGTACAGGAATGTCTTGCCTTATTCTGAAAAATGTAGTAGCACATGGCTTGAGTATTTAAAAAAATACTCAGTAAGTGACCTCACTATTGGGGTTAAATGCAACAATCACATGTAATGAAATGATGGGACCTATCTTTCGTTTCGTTTAGTTTCGTTTTCGTTTTCGTTTTCGTTTTCCCTACGGTGTAATCCTAACAGGTAATCATGGACGTGTACCATATACTCTACACGCAGCCCATACGTGCGAGTATGGGCTCACCAGCTAGTTCGCACACCGCTGGGCCACTGTCCCTAGCCGGTGGGCATGCTCTGGGAGCCCTTATACCGGGACCCGTTAAAACTAGAACCGTCACGGCAGCGCTATGCAAAACATAACGATCGTTGTCCTGCCATTTGGATGTACGCGTCCGTACCCTCGTGATGGGATAGGGGTATCCCCCCAAATGCATGAGCACACAATATGCATGAGGTCCCACTAGTCCTACAGTTATCATTAATGAACATAACCCCCTATCACGTTTTCATGCTTACATGTCATTCTCATTCTCATTTCTTTACATATCATACATATTCCTAACAGGGTTATGTTTCATGCAATTTACCGTATTTCATGTCATACAATTCATGCAGTTACATTCAAATATTCATACAAACAAGCCATAATCGTTCAAGGACCACACATCGTTACATGCATTACACGTCACATCAGACTAAAAGCATACCTTCACGTTCACATAACTACATACTTAAGCACAATAATCTAGCATACAATGCATCATATCATAAACAAGTCATAACGTAAACACTTCATAGTCATATCGTTCTCAAACTTACCATAGCCTTAACGTTCTTATACCTATCACAAACATATCATTACGTAACGTACCTTAGTCATATCATCATCAGAACGTATCCTAATGCCATCGTTCTATCAATCTATCACAAACCTATCCCTTTCAACCTATAACCTAACCGTATTCTTTCATCAATCCCTCCTATCCATAGCACTCCGGTATGTAACCTAACCTTAACGTTTCATGAACGTATCTTACTCCTATCGTTACATTTCGTTTTGTGCATCCTTCTCGTATCTTATCTCAAACATCTCCTAGAGCACATCGTACCATAATTATTATCATACAATCCACATATTATAACATAACATAACATATAGGAAGCATATCGATCCACAGACAATCCACACATATCAATATATATGACACGTGCAGAACCACAGGGCACGTGTCAACATCAAATATAAACATGCCGATAGTAAGGTCACTTACCTGGTTAGCTTAGGCTGATGTTCCGTCGTTATCCTTAATGAAAGTCCATTGAAATCCAAGTCAACCTATGTGAGCCCATGACATCAGTTTCAAATTTAACTTTCTACAAAATTGTTTCTCTAATTTATGTTGACCCATGTGTTATACTTCATGCGAACGTTAGAGTCTTTGCTTCAGTTATGTCTTGAAATATTTATATATGTTTGTTATAGTATTATTTTCATACAAACCATTTAATACTCATTAAAATTTCTCAGATATTCTATTTTCTCTGATGGTGTTTAATACCATTTTAACATTTTTCAGATAATTTTAACTACTGACCTCCTCAAATGCAATATCTCTTTCTAGCAAAATATCTCTTTCTACCCAAATATCTCTTACTAGCAAAACTTAATCTAAACCCTTTTTGTGCTTGTTTTTGTAGGAGAGAAGAAATTCTGATAAGTTAAATCGGTTTAATTCTTTTTTTTTTTTTTGTTTGTTACTTTTTCATTTAGGTTGGCAATTACTTATGGTCAATTTAATCGATTCTATTTTGTTTATGCTATTGATCATGACTTATCTTTCTAAGTAAATTGCTAAATAAAACTAAATAATTGGATAAAAGAAAAAGGAGATCTGAGATATAACTTACGGAGAAATCTCAAATCTCTCTCCCATGTAAATTTTGATTATCTTTGTCAACTCATCTCCTATCAATTTGATCTAAGGCATGTCTCTTTTCTCAAATCTGAGATTTTTCATTTCTGTTTCATTTTCCAGGAATTGTGAGATGTGTTGAGGAGAGATTACTGTGAGATGTGTTGAGGAGAGATTACTGGGGAAGTGACTTACCAGAGAGAAATGAGGGAATAATGTTTTTTTTTTATTTACTTATTTATTAATATTATTATTATTATTATTATTTTTTACATAATAATAATTTTTATTTATTTATTTATTTATTTTTGGGCGGTTAGAGATTTTTTCTTTTTTTTCTTTTACTTCCCATACATTTTAAAATAATCAAAATTTCACTTTCTTCACCTTACACATGTCAAAATATTTACTTAAACTCTGTTTTTAGTTGATTATTTGAAACGACACTATTAGAGTTTTTGCTCTACGATTGCCCCGTCATAAATTTAATGATGTAGAATTTTTTTCTCTTGAAATTTTGCTTTATTTCCGTGTAGAAAGAGTCTAGAATGTGAAATTTTGGTTTTCAAAATTTCTTAAAATTACGCCAAAGTTTCGCCAATTGTGTAATGTGATGAAAAATGTCGGCCAAATTGGCCTAAAAGTGGAACTTTTTTTTTTTTTTACTTCTCATACGTTTCAAAATAATCAAATTTTGAATTTTCTCACCATAACTTCTCAAAATATTGACCTTTTTATCTATTTTTTAAAATCATGCTAGAGTTTTTGAGCCACAGTTTGGCATTGTTAGAATATTAATTCAATGCTATAAGTTTCTTCTCAATTTTTGCTTTATTACTATTTTTCTTAACACATACAAAGAGTCCAACACGAGAAGTACGATTTTAGGAAGAGCTTAAAATCACGTTAAAGTTTTGCAATTGTAATCTGACGAAAAATATCGTAAAAATGATCCAATGAAGAAAATATCATAAAAATATCGATTTTCAGAAATGATGTTTCACGCGGTTAGGTACTTAATTCAATACTAGTTTGTTTTTTTCTATTTAGTTTTTGCTTTTGTACCATTTGTTGGGTATAGAAAGAGTCTATCACAAGAAAGTGGGTTTCAGGAATTGCTTAATGTCACGTCCAACTGTCGACAACTGTAACTTGACGAAAAACGTCGCAAAGATGGCCGTTTAACGAAACTATTAATTTGTTTTTTACTTTTTATATGTTTAAAGATCATCAAGTTTTAACTTTCATCCCTATAACCTTCAACTTTCATCTTAGATTTTTCAATTGATTTTTAGAAATGACGCGATTAGGGTTTTCGTACATTGGTCACTATTAGGTCGTTATTTGAATGCTACATGGATTTTTTCTTCTTAATTTTTTGTTTGGTAAAATTTCTTGTGTATATAGAAAGAGTAAGAGAAATTAGGTTTTCGAAATTGCTTAAAATCACTTGAATTTTCTTTTTCAATGGTAGCTGGACAAAAAATATCTCAAAGTTAGCGCAACAACGAAAAAAAATATTATATATATATATATATTGTGTTTTTAATACTCGAATGTTTCAGAATCAATCAATTTTGACATTCATCACTGCAACTTTTGAAATTATTGACCGGAAGACAGTTTTTTGTCGATTTTTCGAAATGACAAAATTAGGGTTTTCACGCTAGAGATGTGCATTGTCAGTTCATGAATTCGATGATACACTTTTTTTTTTCTTCTTAATTATCGCTTTATTACTATTTCTTGTACATATAGAAAGATTCTAGCACCAAAAATTAAGTTTTCAGACATACTTAAAATCATGTCAAAGTTTTGTCAATTGCAACCTAACAAAAAAATATCACAAAAATGGTCGGACAATAAAACTATTTCTTTTTTTACTTCTCTTAAGTTTCAACATCATCAAATTTTGACTTTCGTCACCATACCTTTTTAAAATATTGACGAAAGATAATTTTTTTTTTGTCAATTTTTTGAAACCACAAGATTAAAGTTTTCATGTTAGAGTTTCACATTATCAAGTAATTATGTCAATGTTCCACAATTTTAAAATTTTGTCAATTGTAGCCGAACAAAAAAATGTCTGAAAGTTAGCGTGACAATGAAAAAAAAAAAAAAATATATATATATATATATATATATATATATATATATATATATATATATATATATATATATATATATATATATATATATATATATTTTGTTGTGTTTTTAATGCTCAATGTTTCAAAATCAATAAATTTTAAGAATAGGGCTTTGCATTACCAGTTTATGAATTCAATGTAATGTTTTTTTCTACTTAATTTTTATTTATTACTGTAAATTTTTGCTTTATTACTATTTTCTAAATATATAGAAAGATTCCAACGGGAGAAAAATGCCCAAAATTTTGCCAAAGGTAACATCACCAATAATTTCACAAAAATGGTTTGACAGTGAAACTATTTATTTATTATTTTTTTTTTACTTCCCTTACATTTCAAAATAATCAAATTTGGACTTTTGACACTGTATCTTTTCAAAATATGGATTGAAAATCGATTTTTTCGTAGATTTTTGGAAACCACGAGTTTAGGGTTTTTGCGCTAGGGTTTTACATTGTCAAGTAATTAATTCAATTCTATACCGTATTTTATTCTTAATTTTTTCTCAAATACTATTTCTTATACATATAGAAAAAGTCTAGCACGAGAAATTTGGTTTTCGAAACTGCTAAAATGATGTCAAAATTTCGTCAGTTGTAACCTAACGAAACATATCGCAAAAATTACCAGAAAATGAACCTTTTTTTTTTTTTTTTTTTTTTGTTCTTTTACTTCTCATACATTTCAAAATCATCAAATTTTTACTTCATTCACGGTAACAAGTCAAAATATCAACTGAAACTCAATTTTTTTCAATTATTTGAAACGACGCTATTAGGATTTTTGCTCTAGGGTTTCGTTTTGCCCTGTCATAAATTCAATAATACAAGGTTTTTTTTCTCTTGAATATTTATTTTATTTATATTTCTTGTACATATAGAAAAGTCTAGCACGATAAATTTGGTTTTCGAAACTACTTAAAAGGACGTCAAAATTTTGTTAATTGTGTAACCTAACATAAAATATCGCAAAAATACCCGATCTTAGTTTTTTCCTCGATTTATAAAACCAGATGATTAGCATTTTCGCACTAGATTTTTGCATTGTGAGGGCATTAATTAAATTCTAGTGTTTTTTTTTTCTCTTAATTTCTGCTTTAGTACTATTTCTGCTTTAGTACTATTTCTTGTGCACAGAGAAGAGGGTAGCATAAGAAATTTAGTTTTTGTAATTAATTAAAATCACATAAAGATTTCGCCTATGGTAACATGAAGAAAAAATCCGCAAAAATGGTTGGATAGAGACAATTTGTTTTGTGCTTTTACTTATCATTTGTTTAAAAATCATTGAATTTTAATTTTCTTCACCATATAATTTCAAAATATTTTCAAAAACTTATTTTTCGTCGATTTTTTTTAAGCGATGTTGAGTTATGGAGTCTGCTCCCTGTATTTATAGCTTGGTCAACGGCTATATCCGGTAAAGCTATATTTGGTAAAGTCATATATGGTAAAGCTATATCCGGTAAAGCTATATATGGTACATAGCTATATATCGTAGATGGTTAAATCTGGTAAAACTATATTTAGTAGACTGAACCATATATATATCCCGTCCAGTAAAGCTTTGAAATGTACTTTCTATTCTCTGTACTCTCTCTTGTTGTACATACCTGAAGTCATCAATAAAAAAATCCTTTTAGCCAGAGTTCTTCTTGCAATTTTCTCTATCATTTTTTCTTTGTGTTCATCTAGATCGAGCGTGTGCGTTGTTGTGCGATCCTAACAACTGGTATCAGAGCAAGGCAAAATTCACCACGATCTGTGAAGATGGAAAGTTCAAAGATTGAAATTGAGAAGTTCGATGGATCCGATTTCGGTTTCTGGAAGATGCAGATTGAAGATTATCTGTACTAGAAAGATCTTCACGAACCTCTGTTGGGGGTGAAGCCGGATACCATGACCACGGAACAGTGGAAGCTCAAGGATCGACAAGCCTTAGGGATGATCCGGTTGACGCTATCCAGAAACGTGGCGTTTAACATCATCAAGGAGAAGACAACGTCAGATCTGATGAAGGCGCTGTCAAATATGTATGAAAAATCGTCGGCTATGAACAAGGTGTATTTGATGCGTAGATTGTTCAATCTACAGATGTCTGAAGGTGAACGTGTTGCGGATCATATAAATGAATTCAATATGATCATAAGTCAACTGGGTTCGGTGGAAATTAATTTCGAAGATGAAATTAAAGCGTTGATTTTGATGTCATCCTTATCCGAGTCATGGGATACTGTTGTTGCCCCAATCAGCAGTTCCCGAGGATCTGACAAACTGAAGTTTGATGAAATTCGAGATGTAGTTCTCAGCGAAAGTATTCGCAATCGGGAAACTGGAGATTCATCAGGCAATGCTCTCAGTGTTGATCGAAGGGGAAGAAGCAAATCAAAGAGCTCAAACAAACATGGGCATTCAAAATCAAAGAACCGGGGAAAATCTCCAAACAAACCCAACGTAACGTGTTGGAGCTGTGGGGGAAAAGGACACTTTCAGACAAATTGTACAAAGCTAAAGAAGAAGCAGAATCATAAATCTGAAGATGATGATGATTCTATATACACAACAGAAGATGCTGAGGACGTTTTAATCCTTAGTGTGGATAGCCCAGCTGAATCCTGGATTTTGGATTCAGGTGCATCGTTCCATTCGTCTCCAAGTAAGGAATTGTTTCGAAATTTCAAATCAGGAAATTTCGGGAAGGTGTATCTTGCTGACAACAAAACCTTGGAGATTGAAGGAAAGGGAGATGTCTCCATACAAACTTCAGCAGGAAATCAATGGACATTACAAGATGTTAGATACATTCCTGGTCTCACGAAGAACCTGATCTCTATTGGTCAGTTGGATAGCACAGGCTATGCAGCAGAGTTTGGAAAGAGTTCCTGGAAGATTGTGAAGGGTGCCATGGTTGTTGCGCGTGGCACAAAATCCGGAACCTTATACACTACTGCAGAGTGTATAAACATGACTGCTGCTGCTGAGAGTGCTTCCAATTCAAGTCTATGGCACAATAGACTTGGACATATGAGCGTCAAAGAAATGAAGATGCTGACTGCGAAATGAGCTTTAGAAGGCTTAAAATCTGTTGATATGGGTCTTTGTGAGAGCTGCGTTATGGGCAAACAGAAACGAGTTAGTTTCACAAAGGCTGCCAGAGAACCGAAGAAAGTGCGGTTGGAAATGGTCCATACAGACGTTTGGGGACCATCTCCAGTTTCATCACTTGGTGGATCAAGGTACTACGTCACCTTCATCGATGACTTCAGCAGGAAGGTATGGGTTTACTTTATGAAACACAAGTCAGATGTGTTTACCACCTTCAAGAAGTGGAAAGCTGAAGTTGAAAATCAGACCGGCTTGAAGATCAAATGCCTGAGGTCTGACAATGGAGGAGAGTACAACAAATCAGAGTTTATAACATTTTGTGCAGCTGAGGGAATTAGATTAATAAGAACAATTCCCGGTAAGGCAAGACAAAATGGTATTGCAGAAAGGATGAACAGAACCTTGAATGAGCGAGCAAGAAGCATGAGGATTCATTCTGGATTGCCAAAGACATTCTGGGCTGATGCTGTGAACACAGCAGCATATTTGATTAATAGAGGGCCGTCAGTACCCTTGAAGTTCAAATTGCCCGAAGAAGTATGGACAGGAAAAGAACTCAAGTACTCTCACTTGAGAACCTTTGGCTGTACTGCGTATGTTCATGTTGATCTAGAGAAGAGAGATAAGCTTGATGCTAAGGCTGTGAAATGCTACTTCATAGGCTATGGCTCTGACATGTTCGGGTACAGGTTTTGGAATGAGAAAAATATGAAGATCCTAAGACACTGTGATGTGACCTTTGATGAAAATGTCATGTACAAGGACAGAGAGAAGATAAACTCTGAGACTACGAAGCAAATGAGAGTTGAACTTGAGTGGCAAGAAAATTCACACAGTGATGGTACAACAGAAGCTCAAGAAACTTCTGATCCTATTGCTGAAGAACCAGACGTGGAGCAAGTTGCACCTGAGCAGGTGTTGAGAAGATCATCCAGAACTACCAGAGCACCAGATAGATATTCAACCTCATTACATTATCTGTTGCTGACTGACGATGGAGAACCAGAGTCCTTTGATGAGGCCCTACAAGTGGAAGATTCAACCAAGTGGGAGCAAGCCATGGATGATGAGATGAGCTCACTTGAAAGGAATAATACGTGGGTGCTGACTGAGTTGCCTACAGGAAAGAGAGCTCTGTTGAACAAATGGGTGTTCAAAATCAAGGTTGAACCAGATGGCAGAAGGAGGTTTAAGGCTCGGTTAGTAGTTAAAGAATATTCACAAAGAAAAGGCATTGATTATGCTGAGATCTTTTCTCCAGTTGTGAAATTAACTACTATCCGAAAGAGTATTGTTGCATCGGAGAATTTGCACCTTGAGCAAATGGATGTAAAAACGGCATTTTTACATGGAGATCTAGATGAGGAGATCTATATGCAACAACTCGAAGGATTTGCAGCTCCAGGCAAGGAGCACATGGTGTGTAAGCTCAATAAGAGCTTGTATGGACTGAAACAAGCACCGAGACAATGGTACAAGAAGTTTGACTCCTTCATGAGCAAGAGTGGTTTCCACAGAAGTGAAAAGGATCAGTGTTGCTACCTCAAGAAATACACTGATTCTTATGTGTTTCTACTCCCGTATGTGGATGATATACTAATTGCTGGATCAAGTATGAGGGAGATAAACCACCTGAAGGCAAGCTTGTCTTCAGTATTTGAGATGAAAGATTTAGGTGCAGCGAAGCAGATCCTTGGGATGAGGATTTCTCGAGATAGATCTGCTGGCACATTAAATCTATCCCAAGAGCAGTACATTGAGAAGGTGTTGTCCAAATTCAAGATGAATAACGCTAAACTCAGGACTACCCCCTTGGCAAATCATATTAAATTGTCAAAGGGGCAATCTCCCAAGACAGTTGAGGAACGTGAGCACATGGCATCAGTTCCATACGCTTCTGCAGTTGGGAGTTTGATGTATGCTATGGTCTGCACTAGACCTGACATAACACATGCAGTGGGAGTTGTTAGCAAGTACATGGCAAATCCAGGGAAGGAACATTGGGAAGCTGTGAAGTGGCTTCTAAGATATCTGAAAGGTACATCCAATACTACACTTTGTTATGGCAATGGCAAAGTAGTTCTGCAAGGTTTTGTGGATGCTGATCTGAGTGGAGATGTAGACTCCAGCAAGAGCACATCTGGGTATATCTACACTATAGATGGAACAGCAGTGAGTTGGATGTCCAAGCTTCAGAAATGCGTTGCTATTTCATCTACTGAAGCTGAGTACGTGGCCATAGCTGAAGCTGGAAAGGAGATGATATGAATGACAGACTATCTAGAAGAATTAGGCCGGAAGCAGTGCAAGAAGATCCTTTATACAGATAGTCAGAGTGCCATACAGTTGGTGAAAAACCCAGTCTATCATTCAAGGACAAAACACATTAGAAGACGGTACCATTTCACTCGCAGGTTAGTGGAAGAAGGCGATATGTGTTTGGAGAAGATAGAGGGTGCAAAGAATCAAGCAGACATGTTGACAAAATGTGTTGATGTTGGAAAATTAAAGCTATGCAAAGCCCTAATTGGTATGGTGTAGGATCAGTCTCCAAGTGGGAGAATTGTTGAGTTATGGAGTCTGCTCCCTGTATTTATCTTGGTCAACGGCTATATCCGGTAAAGCTGTATTTGGTAAAGCCATATATGGTAAAGCTATATCCGGTAAAGCTATATATGGTTCATAGCTATATATAGTATATGGTTAAATCTGGTAAAGCTATATTTAGTAGACTGAACCATATATATATCCCGTCCAGTAAAACATTTGAAATGTACTTTCTATTCTCTGTACTCTCTCTTGTTGTACATACCTGAAGTCATCAATAAAAAAATCCTTTTAGCCAGAGTTCTCCTTGCAATTTTCTCTATCCTTTTTTCTTTGTGTTCATCTAGATCGAGCGTGTGCGTTGTTGTGCGATCCTAACAAGCGATGCTATTAGAGTTTTCGCGAGAGTTACGCCTTGTCATGTCTGTAGAGTTTTTTTCTTCTCACTTTTTTTTTTTATTTTTATGTAGTTGCATATATAAGAAAGAGTTAGCACCATAAGTTTAATTTTCAAAACTCATTAAAATCTCGTCAAAGCTTCTAAACTATAACTTAACAAAAAATATCGCAAAAATGGTCAGAAAGTGAAACAAGTTTTTTGTATTTTTGCTTCTCATGAAATTCAAAATCATTAAAGTTTCAAAGTATTGACTAGTGCTAAACTTTTTTCATCCACTTTTAGAAACGACTAGACTAGAGTTTATGAGCTAAGATTTCACATGGTCAACACACTAATTCAATGCTAAAGTCTAACAAGAAAACTTCTTTTTTGGAACATCTTGAAATCAAGTCAAAGTTTCACCAACTGGTGATGAAAAATATCCAAAGCTGGCCCAATAGTGAAACCATTTTTGGTGTTTTTACTTCTCATACATTTTAAAATCATCTAATTTTAACTTTCACCTTAACTTTTCAAAATATTGATGGGAATTCAACTTTGAACTATATTTTTGTGTTTTTACTACTAACATGTTTCAAAATCATTAAATTTTAACTTTCATCACTATACGTTTTAAATATATGGACCAAAACTCAGATTTTTTCGTCAATTTTTAGAAATGACGCGATTTTACTTTTCATGCTATAGTTTCACACTTTCTTATGCTTAATTCAATTCTACAACATTTTGTTTCTTTTGAATTTTTTCTTGGGTACGACTTCTTGTGCATATAGAAAGTGTATAGCACAAGAAATTAGATTTTCAAAACTATCTTAAATCACATCAAAATGTCACAATTATAGTTTGAAAAAAAATGTCACAAAGATAACCTGACAACGAAACTATTATTTTGTATTTTTTAAATCTCATATATTTAAAAATCATCAAATTTTACCTTTGGTCACTATAATCATCAAATGACGAGATTAGGGGTTTAACGCTATGGTTTCACTGTCAGGTTCTTATTTCAATGTTATACCGTTTTTTTCTTTTGAATTTTTGCTAAGCTACTATTTTTTGTGTAATAGCCCAAAAAAACCAAATAAAAAAAAAAAAATCTTAAACCTGAATATGACCGTTACTGCTAGGTCAGATTTGAGAAAACAAAGATGGCCTAGACTATAGAGGTAGAAGATCTCCTCAATTTATTAAGGTATTATTAAATCTTTCTCATCTTTTATCTTAATTTCATTTTTAAGAAATCACAACCAATGATATTTTAGATTTTTGTTGCAATTATTTAGGTTGTCAATAATTTTATATAAATTATAGTAAAAAAATAATCAAATGAATTGATTAAATAAAAAACGAACAATAATAAAAATCATTAAATTAAGAGCCAAAAATATAACTGTTAACCAAAAGAGGGTGGGAAGCCTAAGAGGTTTAAAGGAAAGAAAAATGAAATACAGAATAACAAAATATGACTAACAGATGAAAGAAAAAGAAAAAAAAAAAGGAAATATGGTGAGAAGCAAATGGAAGATTTTTTAAAAATGGTCTATGCTAATAATATACATATGGTTAAACACAACCTAATTTTTAAGAGATGATAGGCCATGAGAAGGAACTTACTTTTGATACTTATCAGAATACAAAGAACATGACATTTTTCTATTTAATCTAAAGTCATTATTATATCTTAAATGCGGAATTTACCTTTAACGCCCCTACATTTAATGCAAATTTTAACTCTTTTTATAAATGCAACATCAATTTGCCTTTCATTACCTCATGAATGATCAAACACAAAGGAATGAATGATCAAACACAAAGGAAAGAAAGGAAAAACAATTATGAATTAAACATCAAATACTAACCTATGATTTATTAATGCGATTATAATTCAACTATATTAACCTATACTAATAATGCTGTAACGACCCGAAATTTTCTACTTAATTTAAGGTCGCTATTGTATACGTACCATAAAAATTAAATGCGGAAGACTTCATTAAAATTCCATAAAACATAACCTTTAACTTAAAACACAGTCATGGACTTATGTGTTTCGAAAACATCTTTAAAACGACACAACAAAAGACTCGAAATAAAATAAATAAGCGTTTAAGTTTAAAACATCCTATTCTATCCTAAGTCTAAGAAAATAAATACCACTATCCTATGCATGTGCCATGATCTCGAGTTGCGATGCCGTCGTCAGCCGTACAGCAATGCCTTGCCTTAACCTGAAAAATGTAGTAGCACATGGCTTGAGTATTTAAAGAAATATTCAGTAAGTGACCCCACTGTTGGGGTTAAATGCAACAATCACATGCAATGAGATGATGGGACCTATCTTTCATTCCGTTTTCCCTACGGTGCTGTCCTAACGGGTAATTTTGGACGTGTACCATATACTCTACACACAGCCCATACGTGCGAGTATGGGCTCACCAGCTAGTTCGCATACCGCTGGGCCACCTTCCTTATCCGGTGGGCATACTCTGAGAGCTCCTTAGGCCAGACACCCGCTAGAACTAGTAACCGTCACGGCAGCGCTATGCAAAGCATAATGATCGTTGTCCTGCTATTGGATGTATGCGTCCGTACCCTCGTGATGGGATAGGGGTATCCCCCAAACGCATGAGCACACATAATGCGTGAGGTTCCAAAACTTTTCCATTTTCATTATCCTTTAATACAACCCTGCTCGCATTATGTACATATCATATCATTTTTTCATATTGTTTCAAATATCGTTCATCATTCATGTCATATCGTTTCTCATTCTTCAGTTCTCAAATCATACATAATTCTAACGGGGTTATACTTCATGCCATTTATCGTAATTTCATGTCATTCATATCATGCTGTATACACACAATTTAAGAGACCTACCATAACGTTCTATGCTTTTAACATAACATTTCATCATATACACATCATACCATGATATATTGCATCACAATGTATCATATCATAAACGAGTCATAATGTAAACACTTCATAGTCATATCGTTCTCTAACTTATCATAGCCTTAACGTTCTTATACCTATCACAGACATATCATTACGTGAACGTACCTTAGTCATCTCATCACAAGAACTTAACCTAACGCTATCGTTCTATCAATCCTAACGCTATCGTTCTATCAATCTATCACAAACCTAACCCTTTCTACCCGTAGCCTAACCGTATTCTTCCATCAATCTCTCTTATCTATATCACTCCGGTATGTAACCTAACCTTAACGTTTCGTGAACATATTTTACTCCTATCATTACATTTCGTTTTGTGCATCCTTCTTGTATCCTATCTCAAACATATCCTTGAACACATTGTACCGTAATTATTATCATACAATTCACATTTTATAACATTTACATAACACATAGGAAGCATATCGATCCACAGACAATTCACACATATTAATATATATGACACGTGCAGAACCACAAGGCACGTTGATAAGATAAGGAAATCAATACAAGGGGAATAAGATTCAGATTACCTTGTTGATCGAATATCTTAAGACAAGAATATTGTTTGAGATTCGAATCACTCCACAAGCAAGATCGATCATGTCTAGCTTGAATGATTCTTTGATCAAATATCTCAAACACTTGTTTGAGATTCGAATCACTCCACAAGCAAGATTGATCATGTCGAGCTTGAATGATTCTACATGCAACCTAAACTACATAGAATTGCAAAGAAACTTAGCCATTGGCTAAAGAAGAGCACAAAGGCTTCTTTTACTATATTTTCCAAGTCTCTTACAAATACAACATACAAGGCTTTTATATAGCCTTGAAAATGAAACTATTAAAGGGTAGAGTTGTAACATTCCTACTTTATGGCCATAATTAGCCATGATGTAAATGTAATCGAAATTAAATAAAAAGTCTTAAAATACAATAACTCTAAATTACTCTAAATTGTAACCCACCCAAAATTTACAACAATCAAACTTCATTCTTCTTCAATGTGGCATGAATTGAAACATCTTTTGATAATTTTGACAACCTTTTCTTCACATCTTCATTGAAGTATATTGTATGATTGATGTCTCTTGGTTCATATCACACGTGTCAACATCAAATATAACCAGATAGTAAGGTCACTTACCTGGTTAGCTTAGGCTGATGTTCCGTCGTTATCCTTAATGAAAGTCCATTGAAATCCAAGTCAACCTATGTGAGCCCATGACACGAGTTTCAAGTTTGAACTCTATAAAATTATTTTTCTAATTTAGATTGGTCATTGTTAAATTATGATATTTCGTGTTAGACGAAATTTATTGGAGTTCCTTACCCTCTCATATTTACTGTTTTATTTTTGAAAATATTTCCGGTTAGACGAAATTGATTGGAGTTCCTTGCCCTCTCATATTTACTGTTTCACTTCCTTCCTTTTAATTTAATTGATTTATTTGGTTATATTATTTTTCTATAATTCATATAAAATTATTGACAACCTAAATCATTGCAACATTCCAGGAGATCTAAAATATAAGTGGTTGTATTTCCTAAAACTCATACAACATTCTTTTCATTTAATCTGTAATTCAAAACTAAATAATTGTAATCAAATTAATATTACTTAAGAAAATAAGAGGAAGATTTAACATACGACTACTCATCTCTTCAAATGGCATATCTCCTTGGTCGAATTAAATCTGCTTAAACTTTTTGTTATTTTTTTTATGGGTAAATTTGCATTGTTTTTACAGAAAAGAATTCCTGATTTGTTGACAGATTTATTTTTAGGGAAGGAGTGGTGAGAGATTGAAGGGAGGAGGAGGAATCAGTTACCAAATGTTTTTTTTATTTAATATTTTTATTATTTATTTATTTATTTATTTATTATTATTATTATTATTATTATTATTATTATTATTATTACTCTTTTATTTTATTTTCCCCGATTACATTTACTAACCTATACTACAAATAGAAAACAACTATACTACGAATGAAATGAAATTCAACCTATACTAACATATACTACAAATAGAAAACAACTATCCTATGCATGTGCCACGGTCACGGGATGTGCGATGCTGCCGTCGGTCTCACATGGGTGCCTTGCCTTTATCTGAAAATGTAGTAGCACGTGGCTTGAGTATTTCTAGAATACTTAGTAAGTGACCCCCTATTAGGGTTATGCAACAAGAACATGCAAAATGCTATGACAGGACCTATCATATGAGTCTATTTTTCCTACGACATTATTCTAATTGAGCAGCTTGGATGTGTACCATATACTCTACATACAGCCCATATGTGCGAGTATGGGCTCAACAGACAATTCGCACACCGCTGGGCCCCTTTTCTTGTCGGACGAGCCTTCTCTGGTAGCTCAACTTTTGCTGGACACTCATTAGAATTAGTAACCGTCACGACAACATTTTGTAAAACATAATAATACTTCGCCTGCCTAATGGATGTATGCATCCGTACCCTCGTGATGAATAGAGGTATCCCCCCAATGCATGAGCACACATAATGCATGAGGTCCCAACATTTTTCCATTTTCAACCTTATTAAATATAACCCCGCTATCGTTTTTGTACATATCATATCGTTTCTCATTTTTTAGTCTACGTACCATACGCAATCCTAACGGAGTTATATTTCATGCAATTTATCATGATTTCATGTCATACATATCATGCTGTTTATTTACAAATTAGGAATATAGCCGCAGATTTCATGCTTTCATTTTTACCTATTATGACGTACTATTCATGCCAAAATCATCCAGAAATCACATAACGTCATAAGACAACACATCACGTCATACTATATCGCAGGTCACATCAACACCAAAAACAAGATATATTTACATTCCACAGCCTACATATTTTAAAGCATAATAGTCTAGCATACAAATTAATGACACGTGTGAATCCACGGGCACGCGCCAACATACATCATACAAATGCGTAACCTACGACGGTAGGGTCACTTACTTGATAGACCTTAGCCAAAGTACTCCCTAAAATATAAACGTAAGCTCCTAGCTCCTCGTATATGTTCTACGCTTCCATTGGTGGTTGATTCCTATTGGATCATTTGACACCTTCGTTAGTATTTCACAAAAAATAATTCATTTCCAACTTAAATTTGTGAAATACGGCCTTAAAATTATCTATTTTACCTTAACGTGGTCGAAAACAAGTCTGAGAGGGTCGGAATGGTGCTGAACATGTCGGAAATGGATTTCCCAAGCGGAATAAGTCGCGCAGAGCTGAGAAGCTGCCGTCAAGCCCGATTGAGCTGTGCGAAATCGAGGGGTTTTTGAGCCAGAATCTGACACGTGGCACAATCAGGAGGTGATGCGTGCTCAGGCGGTCTCGGGACAAGGCGCAGATCGGGTCGAGGCACGGGTCATCGGGTTGTAGTTGCAGGTCTAGGCTGAATTCTGCTGTTGGGGGTCGGTTTATTTCGATGGGCTGAGGGTTAAATCGTGTTGGGCCGAGAGGGTTTGGGCTGCGGCATGGTTTGGACCGTCAGCGTGGATTGGGTCCTCAGCTTCGGTTCGTGGGTCGGTCACGATTTCTCGGACCGATTTTTGGTTGCAGTTTCGGGTCGCAGGTGACGGGTTAGGCCGAGGCGCGAACTGGGCTAGGCCGAGGCGTGAACTGGGCTAGGCCGAGGCGCGAACTGGGCTAGGCCGAGACAATGACTGTCTTTGGGCCGAGCGGGTTTTGGGTTCCAGTTCGGGTCTCAGATCTAGGTCTCGGGTCGGGGCTCGTCTTCTTCGCCCGACTACTAGAACTTTTTCGGCTACTTTTCTCTTTCTTCGGTAACGTCGTTTCCGATGTCCGTTTTTCTTCTTTTCCTTTCGTTTTCGAGTCTCCTGTTCCCCCTAATCCCGTTTATGGTGTTAGTTTGGTTATATATATATTTATATTTGTGTGTTTTTAATGTTCAAATGTTTCAAAATCGATAAATTTTGACATTCTTCACTACCACTTTCGAAATTATATACTGGAGCACAGTTTCTCCGTCAATTTTTAAAAATGACGAAAGTAGAGTTTTCAAGCTAGTGTTTTGCATTGTACTGCTACAGTGTTTTTTTCTTCTTAATTTATTTATTTTTTATTATTTATTTTTTTATTTTTACATATACAAAGATTCTAACACAAGAAATTAGGTTTTCAGAAATGTTTAAAATTATGTCAAAGTTTGTCTCAATTGTATTCTAGCCAAAAATATCACAAAAATAGTTTGAAAATGAAACTATGTTTTTGTTTTTACTTCTTTTACGTTTCAAAATATCAAAATTTAAATTTCCTTACCATACCCTTTCATTCACAGGAAATAAGTTTTTTTTTTTGTCAATTTTTGGAAACACTGAGATTAAGGTTTTCGCGCTAGGGTTTCACATTGTTTGGTAAATAATTCAATGTTATACAATTTTGTCTTCTTTATCATGCTTCAATACTATTTTCTTGTACATATAGAAAGGGTCTAGCACGAGAAATTTGGTTTTTAGAACGACTTAAAATCATGTCAAAATTTTGCTAGTTGTAACCTAAAGAAACATATCGCAAAAAATGGCCCAACAACGAATATATTGTTTTGAGTCTTTACCTATCATATGTTTCAAAATAATCAAATTTTGACTTCCCTCGCCATAACTTTTTAAAATGTGGACCAAAATTTAGTTTTTTCATGGAAACCATGAATTAGGATATTGAGAAGGATTTTGCATGGTTATAATATTAATGCAATGCTACATGTTTTTTTTTTTTTTTCTGTATTTTTGTTTTATTACTTTTCTCTTACCTATAAAAAAGAGTCCAGCATGAAAAGTTAGGTTTTAAGAACGTTAAATTTTTTCAATTGTAACATGACGAATAATATCATAAAAATGATCCGACAAGGAAACTATCTTTTTTTTTTTAACTTATGATATGTTTCAAAATCATCCATTTTAACTTCCGTCACAATTACTTTTATAAATAATTATAAGAATTTAGTTTTTGGTTGATTTTTGAAGACCGATGAGGGTTTTCTCATTGCCCTAATTCAATGGTTTAGGTTTTATTTTTTTAATTTTTTAATTTTTGCTTTAGTACTATTGTACATGTTGAAAGAGTCTATCACGTGGCGCACAAAAAAAAAAAAAAAAAAAAATAAATAAATAAATAACAAAAATGGCCCAATAGTGAAACTATTATTTTTATTATTTTATTTTTTTTGCTTTTAACTTTCTTCACCCTAACTTTTCAAAATATTTGCCAAAACTCAATTTTTTCGTCCATTTTTTATAGCATGAGATTAGAGTTTTCATGCTAGCTAGGGCTATGCATTGTCAGGTCATATATTCAATGATACAAGGTTTTTATCTTCTAAAATTCATATTTAGTACTATTTCTTGTGTTCGATAATGGCTTTCATAACGTATTAAAATCATGTCAAAGTTTTGCCTATAACATAACTAAAACCATTGCAAATATGGTCAGACATAACAATTGGAAAATTAAAAAAATATATAAATAGAAAAATAATAATAACAACTAATTCCATCTCCAAACTCTCACGCTACTCTCCCCTGAAACAGTCAAATAACTCTTCAAAACCATCCGTTATTCTTGGACAAAAAAACATAAATTGAAACTGAAATAAAAGATTTTATGGGAAGAGAAACCTTACCCATGATGGAAGAGATGTTAATTGAAAAGGTTAATAGTTAGATTTTTGTATAGAATGATATTAAATTGATCAAAATACTCTCAACAAAACAAAATCAAAAGAAAAAAAAAATAGATGAGAAAGATAGGAAGATTTGAAAATCATTTGAAAAAAAGAAATGGGATGATTTGGAACACCAAAAGAAAAAAAAGATTTGGAATACAAAAGAAAAAAAAAAAAGATTTGGAATACCAAAAGAAAAAAAAAAAAGAAAAGAAATACAGACAAAGTGAGGAGGATTTGAAACAGATCAAAGAAAAAAAATAACAAGATTTGAAAAATAGAATCAAATGAGAAAAATAAAAGAGAGAAAATCAAAAGATAAAAAAAAAGAGAAAGAAATACAAACAAGAAGATTTAGAAGTTCTAAGCCAATAGAAAATATAGAAATAGATAACATGGGAATAGATAATATGATAATAGATTTAAACGGTTCCAAATTGGAATTAAAAGAAGAAAAAAATGGAAATATAATTAACTTGTTGAACAAAATTAGAATTAAAAGAAAAAAAATAAACATAAAAAAGAGGAAGATTTTAGAAAATAAAAGAAAATTACAATTCAAAATTAGAGTTGATTGAAAATAAGTTCGAGGAATTGCATGACCATTTTTAAAGAAAGAAAAAAAATTAGATTTGATTGATAAGTAGTGGAAACATAATTATAAAAAAAAATGGGAACATAATTATAAAAAATCGAGAAACATGATATATTTTTAGGAAAGAAAAGAAAATCAGAATCAATTAAACTAGCGAAAAGTGATGGTAAACTCAACCAAAATATAACACAAAGAGAAAAGAATCTTACATCAGAAAAAATTGGAAGATTTGATAAATTATTATAATTTGTAAATATAATATTATAACAAACAATATTTGGATTAAATGATCCAATTAACGTGACTTAATATTGACATATTTTGATGTTCAGTTTTATTACTCAACACAATTTAGAAACAATGAAAACATGTTATTCAATTTTTACGAAGACCGTTTTAGAGCCGTATTTCACATTGTTAGTTGGATTATTAATAAAAATGTGAAATACTAACAAAAGGTGACGAACGGTGCGATAGGAAGCGAACCCTGGCAACCTTTGGAGTAGCTCTCGAGGAACGGGAGCTTACGTTAATTAAATTAGAGAGTATTGCAGCTAAGGCCCATCAAATAATTGGCCTTACTACAAGACTAAAAATTGTATGAGTTATGATGATGTATGAACTGTGTCGTATGTTAGTATGTGATGATGTATGAACTGTGTTGTATGATGCCGTATGTTAGTATGTGAAGATGTATGAATTGCGTCGTACGATGCCGTATGATAGTATGTAACGACCCAAAATTTTCTACTTAATTTAAGGTTGTTACTGTATACGTACCATAAACATTGAATGCGAAAGACTTCATTTAAATTCCATAAAACATAATCTTTAACTTAAAACACAGCCATGGACTTACGTGTTTCGAAAACATCTTTAAAACGACACAACAAAAGACCCGAAATAAAATAAATAAGCGTTTAAGTTTAAAACATCCTATTCTATCCTAAGTCTAAGAAAATAAATACCACTATCCTATGCATGTGCCATGATCTCGAGTTGCGATACTGTCGTCAGCCGTACAAGAATGTCTTGCCTTAACCTGAAAAATGTAGTAGCACATGGCTTGAGTATTTAAAGAAATACTCAGTAAGTGACGCCACTATTAGGGTTAAATGCAACAATCACATGCAATGAAATGATGGGACCTATCTTTCGTTTCGTTTCGTTTCGTCTTCCCTACGGTGCTGTCCTAACGGGTAATCGTGGACGTGTACCATATACTCTACACACAGCCCATACAGGCGAGTATGGACTCACTAGCTAGTTCGCACACCGCTGGGCCACTGTCCTTATCTAGTGGGCATACTTTGGGAGCCCCTTATGCCGGGACCCGTTATAACTAGAACTGTAACGTTTCAGATTTTTCATTTTTGCCTTATTTGGTTGACTGTTATTTTTATTTCTATATATGATATGAATCCAACAACTGATCACGTGCATGTACCCGAAGGACCGATTACAAGAAGCAAGGTTAAGAAGATTCAAGAGGCCTATACATTGCATCTTCAAAAGCTAGCTAGTGTACCGGTTGAAACAAAGTCTTTTGAGCCCAAAAATCTTTATAGCATTAACATATCAAATCAAGAAGATTGGGTGATATTGGAAAGTAATTAGAAGACTTGCCTTTGGTAGTTGAATTACCAATTAAGGAAATTATTAATGCCTTATTTGCTTCATTTTATATTTAATAGCAATTATTAATAGTTTGTATTGTATTTAATAGTATTTATTAGCATTTATTAATGATTGGTGGCTTAACTTCATTTTGTTAGGGTTATCTTATGGGCCTATTTAAAGGCATGTAATATTCATGTTTGGGGGATTTTTTTTAATACAGAAAAAAAAACCTTTGTGTTTTCTTGATAACCTTTTGTTGTTATTCTTTTTCAAACCTTGCTTTAGGTTTGATGTTTAAACAGATTCATTGAATTAGTTTTGATCAAGCTAATTCTGGAGTGAATTGTCTTGGTATCTAAGAGTGACCATCATAGATTCCAAGTTCGATCTAAGAGTCATTCATCTTCTAACCAGCTCTTGGTTGGAATCAATCCGTTAAGTTAGCTTTCTCTGTGAGTGTTTTGCAAGGATTCTAGAAGGACCTCTAGCTTTGCAAATTCCAGCATTGTAGGCGCTTATCATTATGACAAGATATGATGTTAGCATTTATTATCGCCGGAAAATGTGCAATTTTCAACAAGGAAGTTATTACCTAAAAATAAAATAAATAATTAAATGTAATATCCGGTAAGGATTCTGGACTTTTATTATCTAATAGAAACATTCCTATTTCTCTGAGTTTCCTTATCCTAAAACCCTAGAATGCAATTGTCTTCAGATTATTTTTATATTCCTATGCCCAACCTTTTACCTCCCTTGGAAAACGATTTTCTCTCCAAACTTTGCTCCGGAACCTTGGGGTTGCTCTTCGGAGGAAGAATCGGGTAAGGAAGGCAAGGTTTTTGGAATAGGGTTGAGCCGCAGACGCACACCCAGTAGCTCTGGCAGCTTCACATGTGTACAAAGTGCAGGTCGGCTCCCACGTGTACGAAATCGGCTCGGTTCTGTCAATTCCCGCAACTCGACTTGGTGGCTTAGTTGGCCGGCTCGGCAACTAGGCTTAGCGGCAAGATATCACTATAATATATCGATTCCAAGGTTTTTGGCCCTTCCGAAGAGATTTCTGCCCTCAGTTTTACCATCCGAGGTCAGTATGATCCCTAAACGTTAAAGACAGCTTAGGTCGGGGGTTTATTTTGATAAATAGCATGAGGTTTAGCTAGGGTATGTTATGAAGGGTTCTAAGTTTTCACGTGGTTATCGTAGGACATATTTAACTGTTGGGATTAGCTCGTTGTGAGTGCCTTCAACCAAGACCATCGAGGTAAGTGACCTTACTGTTGGAGTTAGCTTACTAAGTGTTGTATGATGGTGCGTGCCCTGTGGCCCCTGCATGCACCATATTTATGTGATATGATTATGTGATGTATAGATGGTGTTGACTGAAGATTGTGTATGTTATGTGATGTATGAACTTGTGTTAACTGTTGACTGTTTATGTTATGTGAAGTCATGAATGAGATGTTAGTATTATATGCCATGAATATGTTGATCAATGCCATAGATACACGTAGAATTATCGAGTCATGTCATGAGATGTTTATGCAACTGGAATGCTTATGTAATATGTCATGTAATGTAAGCCATGTGAGATGCCATGTGATGTAAGAAACGTAAATGCGATGTTAGCACTGCTTATGTAATGCCATGTTAGATATGTTAAGGGACCTCATGCATATATGTATGTCACGTGCATCGGAATTCTTCCCATTTATGTTACGAAAGAATGAAATACGATATTTATGTTCGCCACGATATCATGCGGGCCCTTTTCTGTTCTGTGGTGTCCGACTACGTGTAACACGTTGTGCCCGACCAAGTCAAGCCCAGGGGGTATGTTTACAAGCCCGCCTGGTGGGTCCATGTACACGTACATGGGCCATGTGTGAAGGAGTACCACACATCCAACCCTACCCGGAATAGAAAAGCGCCCAAGGCTATGAAAAGTTTATGAAAAGTTAGGTCCCGCTCATATGTTGCATGTGTTTGCGTTCCTAACCCCAACAGTGGGGTGACTTACTGAGAATTTCATAAAATACTCAAGCCATGTGCTGCCTACATTTTTCAGGTAAAGGCAAGGCACCAATGTACGGTTGACGGCGGAGCTGAGGACACCATAGAAGTTGGAGACGGGATATTTTTAGGAGTATTGTTTCATTTGGATTTATTTCGAATTCAGTTATTGAGGTTTATTTTCGGAGTTTAGGTTTTGTTTTTTTTATTCATGAATCTTTATGAAAGACTCTTCCAAGGTTATTTATGATGAGCTTCCGCTTAATGAGATATGTATGCATGTGTGACGTCATTAATTAGGTTAAAGAAAATTAGGGGCGTTACAAGAACCGTCACGACAGCGCTATGCAATGCATAACGATCGTTGTCCTGTCATTGGATGTACGCGTCCGTACCCTCGTGATGGGATGGGGGTATCCCCCCAGACGCATGAACACACATAATGCATGAGGTCCCCCTATTTCTACATTTATCTTTAATGACCATAACCCCCCTGTCACGTTCCAGGCTTCATGTCATTCTCATTTTCATTTCACATTTCATACACATTTCTATCGGGGTTATGGTTCCAGACAGTTTACCGTGTTTCATGTCATACAATTCATGCTGTTCACATTCACATATTCCATACAAACATGCCATAATCATTCAAGGACCTCATATCTTTACATGCATTACACATCACATCAGACTAAAAGCATACATAGCATACATTCACGTTCACATAACTACGTACTTAAGCACAATAATCTAGCATACAATGTATCATATCATAAACAAGTCATAATGTTAACACTTCATAGTCATATCGTTCTCTAACTTACCATAGCCTTAACGTTCTTATACCTACCACAGACATATCATTACGTAACGTACCTTAGTTATATCGTCACAAGAACGTACCCTAACGCTATTGTTCTATCAATCTATGACAAACCTATCCCTTTCTACCCATAACCTAACCGTATTCTTTCATCAATCTCTCCTATCCATAGCACTCCGGTATGTAACCTAACCTTAACGTTTCATGAACGTATCTTACTCCTATCGTTACATTTCGTTTTGTGCATCCTTCTCGTATCTTATCTCAAACGTATCCTTGAGCACATCGTACCATAATTATTATCATACAAACCACATATTATAACATAACATAACATATAGGAAGCATATCGATCAACAGACAATTCCCACATATCAATATATATGACACGTACAGAACCACAGGGCACGTGTCAACATCAAATATAACCATGCCGATAGTAAGGTCACTTACCTGGCTAGCTTAAGTCGTTGTCACAAATATATCTTTAATGAAAGTTCGATTCCGTCCTTTGAAATCCGAGTCAACCTATATGAGCTTATGACATCAGTTTCAAGTTTGAACTCTATAAAATTATTTCTCTAATTTACATTAGCCATCGTAAAATTCTGATATTTCATGTTAGACAAAATTTAGAGGAAGCTCACTGACCTCTGATATTTACTATTTTATTGTAAAATCCTGGTCAACAAATCTTTCCTCAATCTCCCTCCCCCCTCCCTCTCCCTCTCTCCCTAATTATTTGCATTCTGTAAATATGTTTTTCAATTGTGTAAACAGATATTACTCGCCAATTGTAAGTCCAATTGTAAGTTGTAAGTTGATTGTTTAGCTACGATCTTCTAGTTTATAGATCTGCCCACTAAAATTTTATTGAATGTAACCTTTTAATCTTATTTCGTATAACTTAAAATGCTAACAAAAATCTAATCAATTGGATATGGGATCTGATTATTACCGTACCTGTTAAAATATGAAAGAAGATTTGATCCTAAATTAATTTCTTATAACCATAACTATAGAAGAAAAGGAAATTTGAGATAGGATTTTTCCGTAATAACTGACAAAAATCTAATAACTCACAAAAAAAATCTCTAAATCTGCAATATGTTGAAAGCCCAAAAATTTCTAAGTCTTTGAAAGCCCATTTTACTTCTCCTCAAATCTGACCGTTGTTGTTTTTCTGTTTTTTTTTTTTTTTTCAGTTAGTGCATGAATAGGTTGAGGAGAGATAATTGTGAGAAGGGATGAGAGGTCAGTGGACAGGAGTGGGGAAAGATTTTTTATTTATTTATTTTATTTTAATAATTAATTTTTAACTATTTTTATAATTATTTTTATTTCTTTATTTCTTTATTTATTTTTGGGCTATTACATAGTATATGATGATGTATGAGTTGTATCGTATGATGCCGTATACTGGTGTATGATGACGTATGAGTTCTGATGATGTGTGTGTTATGATACTTGATGATGTGCATAATATATATATATTTCGATGAATGATGTACTTGAAATGCTTGATGCACTTTATGGCAATATGATGAGTATGATAATTTCGTGACGTTTACCTTAATATGATGATGTTTTCCTGCAACGCAAAAAAAAAAAAAAACAAAAAAGTTGGCTAAGTCAACAGAGGGGCAAAAATGTCATTTTGTCCCTCCAGCCATAATCGATCAAGGGCGAGCGTGATAGAGATGGGGATTGTAACAGAAGAATGGGTTGTCTCGGGCGTCGGTCCATCTTTATTTTGTATTTGCATTCTTTCATAATTTGTTTCCAAACCGTTATGTGTTTTATTTGTTTGTCGTTCGAAAACTTTATTGAAATGAAATGATTTTCTCTCTTGCATATTTAAATTATTTTGTGCATTCATGGGTCGTCATTAGTCACGATCCAGAGTAAAATATTGGGTCATGACAAATTTGGTATTAGAGCAGTCATGTAATAGGTCCGTAGACATTTAGGATACAGAGTCGTATCCTCTATGACCACGCTCGTCAAACACATGCCGCTCATGACAAGATGTTCTCACGTGATGGAAACATAGAGACAAAAGTCAAGCTAGTATTTATAGAGTATACCATGACCTTCTATGGCATTATAATCGCACACTACCTAGGAGATGTGCTACGAATGAATTGTAACCATAGTTCTTTTTCTGTTGTGGTAGATAATGGCACCAAAGAGATGCGAACCTTATGTTGGGCCCGGACCCAGAAGGGGAAGAAGAGAGGAAGTTCAGGACACCCCAGTTCCAATACCTGAAGCAACAACCTAAATTTCAAGAGGAGGTTAGGGATACGCCCCAAACTAGCGAGGGGACCATACCACATCCATCAAGAACAAAAAGACACCGAAGGAAGGCCAAGGCCCGAAGGCTACTCGATACACCCCCTACTGCTCCCTTCTTTGAGGAGGTCCCATGGTTCCAACCACTAGTACAGGAGTCCCACTCAACCTGCCGTTAGCCATGCCCACAGGAGAGATGTTTCAGACGTTCATGATGACCTTGATGGAAAATTAGGCTTTGACGAACCAAATGATACAGACCATGATGGCTAATCAGTCAACAAGGTAAGGGGCCAAAGATTCAGGAACTATGATTGTGGAGTCCTACTACCTAAGAAATTTCCAGAGGCATAAACTGCCTTCCTTTGACGGAGGCAAGGTGGATCTCATTGCTGCAGAGAATTGGCTAGAGGCCATCGAAACGGCCTTCCATTTTATGAACTGCCCGCTAAACTATCAAGTTCATTGTGGGACATATATACTGAAAGGAGAGGCGCACTTCTGATGGAAGGGCGCTCAGAAGAATATTATACCACAAGGAGAGTTTATTACTTAGTGCAAGTTTAAAGATGCTTATCTCCGCAAATATTACCCAATCACTGCCAGAGTGAAAATGCAGGCATCATTCCTCGAACTGAAACAGGGAGACAAGTCATTGGAGAAATATGACTTAGAGTTCAATAGGCTGGCAAGGTTTTCTCCCGCCTATGTTAATTCTGATGAGTTGAAGGCCGAACGATTTATTACTGGCCTGAGGGAGGACCTGAAGGGGAATGTGACGGCCCAGTCATCCTTTTCTTTTCTGTATTTACCATGCTAAATTTTTTTTTTCACCAAATCTCCTATTTTCCCGTGTGTTTACTTCTTATCTTCCATTTGTTTGGCTTCATTGGTTCTAGTTATTTCTATAGCCTAACATGTTAATTAAAATCTAAATAAGCAATAGATTCGATGGCCTCATTGGTTCTAGTTATTTCTATAGCCTAACATGTTAATTAAAATCTAAATAAGCAATAGATTCGATTATGAATAATTGGATAAAGGAAAGGAGATTGAAAAAATGACTTAGCCTAATAACAAAGCAAGATCCTTCTCGAGTTAAATCTCCAAGATTTATCTCTCCAATTAAATCTCCTCTTCAATTAAATCTCCAAGATCTGTTTCTCCAATTAAATCTCTAATATCTCTTTCTCCAATTAAATCTTGTTGTTGGTATCACTCCAATTAAATCTCCAAGATCTCTTTCTCCAATTAAATCTTCATCTCAACTAAGAATCTTTGTTGGTATTTTTTTTTAATTGTTGCAAGAACCACCTATGCATCATGTAGTCCTCGAAGATAGTTGGGAGAGGAAGGAAGGGTTAGTGGGGAGTAGTTTAGGGAAAATTATTATTTTTATTATTTAATTATTAATTATTATCATTATTTTTATTTTTATTTTTATTTTTTTTGTACGGTTGTTACATAACCCCTCCTACAAGTTGCACCCTGTAACGACCCAGGATCCATCGCTAGCGGCTATTGTCCTCTTTGGGCTTTACCCCACTTGAAAACGAACCTTCCCCACAAGTTGCACCCTGTAACAACCCAGATCCACCCCTAGCGGCTATTGTCCTCTTTGGGCTTTCCCTTTCGGGCTTCCCCTCAAGGCTTTAAAACGCGTCTGCTAAGGGAAGGTTTCCACACCCTTATAAATGGTGATTTGTTCTCCTCCCCAACCAATGACATCACAATCCACCCCCCTTCGGGGCCTAGCGTCCTCGCTGGCACTCTTTCCTTCCTCCAATGATGTGGGACCGCCCCCAAATCCACCCCCCTTTGGGGCTAGCGTCCTTACTGGCACACCGCCTTGTGTCTACCCCCTTTAGAGAATAGTGAGAAGGCTGGCACATCGTCCGGTGTCTAGCTCTGATACCATTTGTAACGACCCAGATCCACGGCTAGCAGATATTGTTCTCTTTGGGCTTTCCCTTTCGGGCTCCTCCTCAAGGCTTTAAAATGCGTCTGCTAGGGGAAGGTTTCCACACCCTTATAAATGGTCCCCAACCAATATGGGACATCATAATGGGTATAAGGTAAGGATTCGGATTTTATTTATTTTAGATTTTATGCTGAGATTTTATTTTTGCTGCCAAAAAATGAAAACATTTTGTGTTAGCATTTATTTTCGCTGGAAAGGTGCACGATTCCTGACAAGGAAATTACTTCCTTAATGGAAAAGTCATAAAGACCTTTTATATTCCTATATTCAACTCTCCTCCTTCCTTGTAAACGACTTTTGCTCTCCAAACTTGTTGGGTTTTCGAGGGTATCTGAGTGAGTTAGCCAGGAAAACGTGTGGCGTGGTTGGCTAGGTTTTCTTCGGTGAGTGATCGGAGGGAGAATCGACCGGAGCTATCGGTGTTGAATACCCTCACGTGTTTGTCGGGATAGGTGAGGGGTATCATCACATCGTTGGAATCGGGGTTGTGACGTCGGCGGCGGCGGCGCAGCAACGATTAGGTTTTCGCAGGGTTTCGGGTAAGGAAGACGAAGGAAACGAGTTTGGTTTCACGTTCGGCCTCTAGACCAGCCGACGGAACGCGGGCCCTATGTGTTTTGGCCCAACACAGACGTGCGCTGCAGCCTTCGTCTCGGCTCCACACACGTGCTCTCGTCTCGGCTCCGTCAAATCCCGTAGCTCGGCTTGGTGGCTTAGTAGGTCGGTTCGGCAGCTCAGCTTGGTTACTCGGTATCACTCTAATATATCGATTCCAAAGTTTTTAACCCTTCTGAAGCCGTTTCTACCCTTAGTTTTACCATCCGAGGTCAGTATGGTTCCTAAATGTTAAAGACAGATTAGGTCAGGGGTTTATTTTGATAAATAGCATAAGGTTTAGTTAGGGTATGTTATGAAAGGTGTGGTTTAGGACGTATTTAACCGCTGGGATTAGCTCGTTGTGAGTGACTTCAACCAAGACCATCGAGGTAAGTGACCTTACTGTTGGAGTTAGTTTACTACGTGTGGTATGATGGTGCGTGCCTTGTGGCCCCTGCATGCACCATGTTTTATTATGTGATATGACTATATATATGATGTATGAATTATGTAACTGTTTATGCTATGAAACATAATGGGTTATGTTGACTGTTGACTGTTTATGTTATGTGAAGTTATGAATGATATGTTAGTAATATATGCCATGAAAATGTTGATCGATGCCATGGATACACATAGTATTATCGAGTCATGTCATTTGTTGTTTATGCAACTGGAATGTACTTTCATGTTATGTAATATGCCATGTAATGTAAGTCATGTGAGATGCCATGCAATGTAAGAAACGTATATGCAATGTTAGCACTGCTTATCTAATGTCATGTTAGATATGTTAAGGGACCTCATGCATATATGTATGTCACGTGCATCGGGATTCTTACCCTTTATGATACGAAAGAATGAATTACGATATTTATGTTCGCCATGATATCATGCGGGCCCTTTTCTGTTCTGTGGTGTCCGGCGACGTGTAATACGTTATGCCCGACCAAGCTAGGCCTAGGGGTCCAACCCTACCCGGAATAGAAAAGCGCCCAAGGCTATGAAAAGTTTATGAAAAGTTAGGTCCCACTCATATGTTGCATGTGTTTGCATTCCTAACCCCAACAGTGGGGTGACTTACTGATTATTTCATAAAATACTCAAGCCACGTGCTACCTACATTTTTCAGGTAAAGGCAAAGTGCCAATGTACGGTTGACGGCGGAGCTGAGGACACCATGGAAGTTGGAGACGGGATATTTTTAGGAGTTTACTCTTATTTGACTGTTTAGTTATTGAAGGTTTATTTTTGGAGATAGGGTTGTTTTGGATTTATGAATCGTTATGAAAGACTCTGTTACGGTTTTTTCCAAGGTTATTTATGATGAGCTTCCGCGTAATTAATTATGCATGCATGGGTGACGTCACTAATTAGGTTTAGAAAATTAGGGGCGTTACATACCCCCTCCTAAAAACACACCTCCCCCACAATTTGCACCCCCTCCTGAAGATGCACCTCCCCCACAAGTTGCACCCACTCTTGAAGACGCACTGCCCTCTCAAGCTGCACAACAGGCTGGATTGGACCCCACCACACGATTGATATTGGAGTCACTCTAAACGACGATGCAAACAATGCTGGCCACCCAACAGGCCACATTGTTAGCTACGCAACAAGTCGCAGCAATGGCCACACAACCAGCCAATACGACGACTATGCAACTAGTCGATGCGGCTGCCACAAAACTAACCAATGCGACTGCCACGCAACCAATCGATGCGGCTGCCACACAACCAGCCAAAAATCTGCAACCAGATAGGGGGCGAGTTGGTTAAAAGACTTCAAACGGTATGACCGTCCATTCGTCAGTTCAAAGGAAGATCCCACAGTAGCTTAGATGTGGATCACAACAATGGAAACTACCTTTGAATCAATAAGGTACCCTGACGACCACAAAGCGCGCGACATATGTACTGCAAAAAGATGAGAAGCGTGGTGGGCAGATAACAAATAGAATATCAACCCCGGAGAGGGTATCACAACGTGGGAAACCTTTAAGGAAGTCTTCCTGAAATACTACTATCCAAGGGAAACTCGTATAAAAAAACAACAAGAATTTAACCACCTGACCCAAGGCAAACACACTGTGGATCAGTATGATTAGGAATTCATGAGATTAAAGAGGTTTGCGCCATCATTAGCAGACACTGAAGAAAAACAGACGGAGAAATTTGTGTTGGGGTTGAACCCGAAGGCCCCGCCGCATGTTGGAGGCATTTAACCCGAAAACTTACGAAGAGGCACTGAGGACGACCAAGGTCCTGGAGGAACCTCCAGAGGAGAAAAACCCAGAGCCAACGGTTGTCGAAGGAAAGAAACGCCCCGTCGAGGCCGAACCCACGAAATTCCAACCGCCACTCTAAAGACCTCGACATCAGGATAGGCGACCTGCTTCGCCCCCAGTACCTCGATACCTAGTACCGAAAAAACCCCTGTATCACTAATGTGGGAAACAACATTGGGGCATATGTATAGCAAGCTCCAGGGTGTGTTATAGGTGCGTCGTGTAGGTCACATGACTCAATTCTGTATTGGATCGGACGCAAGAAACCCAAGGGGATCCCCTAGAGGTGTGGTTATTCGAGAACCACCATGCAAACCCACGCATAGACCAAGGCGTATGCAACAACCAGTAAAGAGGTGGGACCATCTGGTATCGTGGTGAAATGTACACTTTCTATACTAGGACACATTGTATTGATGTTGTTTGATTCGGGTTCTACCCATTTGTTTGTTTGTTTGCCATTTGTTAGTCAAGCAGGGTTCGCAGTAAAACCCTTATTGCATGTATTGTCAGTTGGTACCCCGACAGGAATAGACTTAGTTACTAAAAATAGAGTAACAGACGGATTTCGACGTCATACTAGAAATGGATTGGCTAGCACTTTGCTAGCATAGACTGTCATAAGAAAGAAGTAGTATTCACACCTCCAAATGAACTTACCAACTTCGCTAGCATAGACTGTCATAAGAAAGAAGAAGTAGTATTCACACCTCCAAATGGACTTACCTTTAAGTTTAAAGGAATTTTCACAGGCACCACCCAAAAATAATATCAATGTGGAAATCCAGACGTTTGGTACAACAAGGGGGGTGGGCGATTCTAGCTTGTGCAGTAAACACAAAAGGAAAAGAGAAAACAATAGATACACTACCCATAGTAAACGAATTCCCAAATGTCTTCCCAGAGGACCTCACAGGAATCCCTCCATCGTGAGTGGTAGACTTTGAAATAGAACTTGAACCAGGAACGGGACCCACCTCTAAAGCCCCATACCGCATGACCCCAATAGAACTAAAAGAACTTAAATTACAACTACAAGATCTATTAGCTAAAGGTTTCATTCGATGTAACGACCCTAAATTTCCACATATCTAGAGTCGCCACTAACGTCTCATGCTCATCTATAAAACGGAAATATAACTCTTACATGAACATCATTTATAACGTAAACTTCAAAAACGTTTAAAACAACTTCTTCTCTGGAAAACACAGCCATGGTCTTACGTGTTTAAATACAAAATACTAAAATTTAGAGAAAATAAAAACAAATACAAAGTAATTTAAAACAATGGAATGCAAAACAACCTATTCTAACTTAAAACTAAGAATTTAAATATGAATCCCACAGTCTCTGCTTGCGATGCCGCCGTCCTCCGTACAAGTGCGTCTTGCCCTTTACCTGAAAAATGATGTGACACACGGCCTGAGTATTTCAAAGAATACTCAGTAAGTGGCCCCACTATAGGGGCCATGCAAATGCAAACACATGCAATCATGATTTAGGGACCTATCTCTAATCATCTTAGGGGTGGCCTCCACTCTCGGACAAATTGGATGTGTAGTACTTCCCTACACACGACTCACACGTGCGAGTGTGAATCCCCAAGGCGCTCGCACACCCTCTGGACCCTCTGGTCAAGCTAATCTGTAGCGACATTCGGAGGTCAGCGGAACCCCATAGTGTCATGCACCTCATGAACACCCTCATCTGTGTGCTTTCGCACTTGTGCACATTCGCGCTCATCGTACGGTGTGCATCCGCACTCATCATCTCTAGGGGAAGTAGCCCTATGCTTATGAACATATAATATGCATGAGGTTCCTCTAAATCCATCATAATGTCTCTTCTGACACAACCCTCTAGTCTCATCTCTTTGTTACTCTAGGTAATAGATACTCGTAGATATTTATATTAATATCATTTTCACGCTCTTAGGGTTGTGTCCTATGTCGATCTAATGACATGATGCAATATAGCACTCATCATCATATAGCATGCTCAATATGGAAAACATCATCATATTAAGGTAAACGTCACGCAATCATCATACTCATCATATTGCCACAAAGTACATCAAACATATCAAGTACGACATTCATCAAAATATATATATACTGAGCACATCATCAAGTATCATAACTCACACATCATCATAACTCATACATCATCATAACTCACATACCGCATCGTACGACATAGTTCATACATCATCGTAACTCATACAATTTTTAGTCTATCCTATAGTAAGACCACTTACCTGATTAGCTTATACGGGTGTCACCAATTTATCCTTAATGAAAGTTCGATTTTCCCCTTTGTATCCAAGCCAACCTATATGAATCCATGGCATCAATTTCATGTTCAATTCTCTAACTCTTACAATGGTTCATGTGCTAAACTTCATGCGAGTATTAAAGACTTTGCATGGATAAAGTCTTGGAACGTTATAATATACATCTAAATATATATACATATTATATATATATATTCTATTTATATTAAGATTTCATTTCATTTTCTATTTTTTATTTCGAGTGACTACTTTCTTGTCTTCTGATATTCTTCCTATACTCTACTTTTTCTCTCAATTTTTGTTCAAGACATATTCTTGACCAATTTTTTAATCGATTCTTATTAATGATATTATTGATCAATCCCATCGATTCTTACTCCCAACTCTTCCCTTTTGTTTTTTCTCTTTTTCTGTATTTTTGTTGTATTTTGGCTTCTCTGTATTTTCTCTTTTATTTCTGTCCGGCTCTCTTTATTATTTTTTTCCTCTGTATGTCTTTTCTATACTCTCTCTTTTAGTTCTGTCCTGCCCTCGTTATTTATTTTTTTTCTTTTGCATTTCTTCTCTTCTTTCTTTCCTTTTGATTTTGTCTCTTTATTTATTTTTTTACTTTTCTCTTGATTTAGTTTACAAATATCGCATATAAATTCTTCTTCCCAAATATTTCCCTTCTTATTTACTTGTTAATTTAAACCGAATCTTTTCTTTCCTCTATGTTATGTATTTACTTCTTATCTTCCATTTTTTTCTCTCTGTTCTGTATATATATATATTTTTAATTCTATTGACAGATATTAGCCTCGGTTAGAGTTAATTTTCTATAACCTGATAACGAAAATCTAAATAGATGGCAGGGAGAAGAGATCTGATTCTGAATAATTAGACAAAGGAAAAGAAATCGATAGGATAAATGAAAAAGAGATCTGAAATATGACTTACCGTAATAAGAAAGCAAGATTTCTCTCCAATAATTAAATCTCTAGTTCCCGTTGTAAATCTAGTTGTTGGTATTTTTTTCATTTGGGATTTTGACTGATGAGTTGGTTGAGGAGAGATAGTTGGGAGAGGAAGGAGGTTAGTGGAGAGTAGTTCAGGGAAAATATTATTTTAATTATTTAATTATTATTATTATTATTATTATTTTGTCGTAAAATTTGACCTAGCGTATCCCCTTAGGGTGCGCCAGTGTTGTTTGTTAAAAAGAAAGATTGTTTCATGCGTCTATGCATCGACTACATAGAATTAAACAAGAGGACAGTAAAGAACAAATATCCATTACCACGCATCGAGGACCTATTTGACCAACTTTGAGAAGCAACAATGTTTTCCAAAATAGACCTTCGATCATGATACCATCAAATTAAGATTAAAAGCGAAGATACATTGAAAACAGCCTTTCGAACCAGATATGACCACTACGAGTTTGTTGTAATGTCCTTAATGTTCTTTGGCCTCACCAACGCCTCAGTGGTGTTCATGGAATTAATGAACCGAGTATTCAAGGAGTGCCTAGACACGTTTGTGATCGTGTTCATAAACGAAATCCTGATATACTTAAAAATGGACCAAGAACACCAAGAGCACGTTAAAAAAGACCTAATTATCTTAAGGGAGAATAGGTTGTACGCCAAATTCTCCAAATGTGAAGTTTGGTTACGACAGGTTTTGTTCTTGGGACACGTAATGTCTAAAGACAACATTTTAGTAGATTCCACCAAGATAGAAGCCGTTACGAAATGGAAACACCCAACTACGGTCATCGAGGTACGAAGTTTCTTTGATTAGCAGGTTACTATCAAAGTTTTATCCAAGACTTCGCTAGGATAGCCTCGCGTCTCACTCAATTAACAAAAAATGGGGTACCTTTCATATGAGACGATACTTGTGAGGCTAGTTTTCAGGATCTAAAATAAAGATTAAGGTCCGCCCCAGTGCTTACGGTCCTAGAAAGCTCCGTGGGATACGTGATTTACAGTGATACGTCCAAAAAGGGGCTAGGTTGTGTACTAATGCAACATGGCAAGGTTGTTGCGTACACGTCACGCCAATTAAAAGATTATGAGAAAAACTATCCTACACACGATTTGGAGTTGGCGGTGGTGGTGTTCGCATTAAAAATTTGGTGACACTACCTGTATGGCGAAAAGACCCAAATTTACACGGATCATAAAAGTCTAAAATACTTCTTCACACGAAAAGAATTGAACATGAGACAACACAGATGGCTAGAGCTGGTAAAAGATTACGACATAGATATCTAGTACCACCCGGGAAAAGCAAATGTAGTCGCAGACGCACTAAGTAAAAAAATAGTACACTCGTCGGCCCTCATCACAAGGGAGCCACGAGTGCGAGCTGATTTCGAATGAGCTGACATAGCGGTTGTAACCGAGGAGGTTATAGCCTAGATAGCCCGACTTACAGTGTGTCCCATGCTTAGACAGAGGATCATAGACTCACAACGTGAGGACCCTAGCCTAAACAAAATCCTAAACCAGTTGACAGTAGGCCCAGTGGGCGATTTTTCTAAGTCGACAGACGACGAACTATTATGTCAAGGACGTTTATGTGTTCCAACTGTTAGTGAAATAAAGAATGAAATCCTAACCGAAGCACACAACTCACCCTTCTCGATACATCCAGGTGGTACGAAGATGTACCAAGACCTGAAACAACACTTTTGGTTGCGGAGTATGAAAAAGGATATTGCAGAATACGTGAGTAAATGTCTGGTGTGTCAACAAGTAAAAGCCCTAGACAGAAAACAACCGGACTCCTACAACCACTAAGCATACTAGAATGGAAATTAGAAAATATTGCTATGGATTTCATAGTAGGCTTACCTAAAACATTAAAGGGTTACAAGGTAATTTGGGTAATTGTCAATCGACTAACAAAGTCCGCACACTTCCTACTGGGTAAAGCAACGTATACAGTAGAAAACTAGGCTCAATTGTATGTGAAAGAAATTGTGAGGTTACATGGAGTCTCGGTATCAATAGTGTCGGATCGGGACCCACGTTTTACGTCGGCCTTTTGGTGCGGACTCCAAAAAGCATTGGGTACCCACCTCGACTTTAGCACTCCCTTCCACCCATAAACTGATGGCCAAACAAAACAGTTAAACCAAATTGTAGAAGATATGCTTCGGGCATGTGTTATGGATTTCATGGGGAGTTGGGAAACTAAACTACACTTAATGGAATTCTCATACAACAACAGTTTCCAAGCAACAATTGGGACGACACCATTTGAAGCGTTATATGAAAAACGGTGTAGATCCCCATTCTGCTGGGATGACACCATTGTGCTCGGCCCACTTGACCCACTAAGCCACCGAAACCAGTACAAACCCTACAGCCAACCCAACTGCATCTCAGCCCAAATCCACAATCCAGCTGTAACGACCCTAAATTTTCACATATCTAGAGTCGCCACTAACGTCTCATGCTCATCTCTAATGCAGAATAAAAATCTAAGCATGCTCATCTTTATTAGCGGAAAAATTTAAAAACTTCAGAATACATTAAAACATTGGAAAACACTGTCGGACTTACGTGTTTCAAACATCGTGCTGGAGTTCAAAAGACAAAATAAAACGATTACAAATTAATTAATATAAATGAATGAAATGCAAACGCCCTATCCTAACCAAGACTAGGAATTTTAAATATGCAACTATCCTATGCACGCGCCACAGTCTCTGATCACGATGCCACCGTCAACCATACATGGGAGCCTTGCCTTTACCTGAAAAACAATATGGCACACGGCCTGAGTATTTCGAAGAAATACTCAGTAAGTGACCCCACTATAGGGGCCATGCTAATGCAAACACATGCAATCATGAATAGGGACCTATCTCTAATCATCTTAGGGGTGGCCTCCAGTCTCGGACAAATTCGATGTGTAGTACTTCCCTACACACGACTCACACGTGCGAGTGTGAGTCCCCAGGGCGCTCGCACACCCCCTGGACCCTCTGGTCAAGCTAATCTGTAGCGACGTCCGGAGGTCAGCGGAACCCCATAGTGTCATGCGCCTCATGAACACTCTCATCTGTGTGCTTTCGCACCTGTGCGCATTCGCGCTCATCATAAGGTACGCGTCCGCACTCATCATCTCTAGGGGAAGTAGCCCTATGCTTATGAACATACAAAATGCATGAGGTCCCTCTAAATCCATCGTAATGTCTCTTCTGACACAACCCTCTAGTCTCATCTCTTTGTTACTCTAGGTAACGCATATCGTGGATATTTATATTAATATCATTTTCATGCTCTTAGGGTTGTGTCCTACGTCGATCTAACGACATGATGCAATATCGCACTCATCATCATCTAGCATGCTCAATATGGAAAACATCATCATATTAAGGTAAAAATCATGCAATCATCATGCTCATCATAATGCCACAACGTGCGTCAAACATATTAAGCGTCACTCAACAAAATATGTATAAAATGGCACATATCATCAAGCATCATACAATTTATTTAGCCTATCCTATAGTAAGGCCACTTACTTGGTTGGCCTCGGCCGAAGTACTCCCTAAATAGCTAGACGTAAGCTCCCGTTCCGTGAGAGCTGCTTCCTACTTCGCTGGATTTGTTTCCTATCACGCCGTTCACCAGTTTCCGTTAGTATTTCACAATTAATTTACCTATAATTTAATAAATGTGAAATACGGCTCTAAAACGGCCTCGGATACCTTAATCGGGGCCGAAAATAGATCCGGGAGGGTCGAAACAGTGAAAACCGGGCTGAAACAGGTGAGCCGAGCCGAACAGCCGCTGGAGCCGCCGGAGCGTCACCGGAGGGAGCCCGAGCCGTTTGCGCCGAGCCGAGCCGAGGACTGCCGCGCCGCTGTGTGACACGTGGCAACAGTAGAGAAAGCCACGTCGGGCGGTAGTGTTGGGTCGAAGCGCGGGTCGGAGTCTGGTTCGGGTCGTGGTTCGGGTCGCGGGCTGTGGAAGGCTACTGGGCCAAGACTAAACGTTGGGCCTCGGCTTACTGGGCTGGGCCGCAAGTGTTTGGTTTGCAGGCCGGCTCAATTGGACCGTGGGTCTAGTCTGGGTTGGTTCATCTGAACCGTAGCTTCTGGGCCGGTTTGAGGTTTGGGCCGCTGTAGTTGGGCTGGGCTGAAGGCAGAGGCCAAGGGAGGAACGGGCTGGCTCTCCCGGGTTCTGGGTTCGGGTTGACCCGGATCCGTGGATCTCGTCTTCCTTACCCGACTTTGGCCGATTTTCCGGCGAGCTTTCTCTCTCCTTCCCGCGGCGTTCCCGTTGCCGATTTCGGTCCTCTTCCTTCCCTTTTCCTCTTTGTTCGTCGTCCTTCTTTCCTTTTTGGGAGTTTTGCGGCCTAAAAGCTCCTAAAAGCCATAGATCTAAGAATCGATTAAGAAACCTAACTTTCCGACCTTGGTTACCGACGACGACGCTTACGAAATAATACAAAACGCACCCTGAGTTATTGTGCTTTCGTTAGGGATCTCTCTTACGGTAGTAACAAGTCGTTTGGTGTCGGTTTAAGGGTGGTTTGAGGGCTCGTCGGAGAAACTGGACACCCGCCGACGTTTGTCCGAAATCTCTCTCTCTCTCTCTCGAAATTTTCTCTCTTTTCTCCCTTTGCAGGTGTTCTGAAGATGCTGGGCTGAGGGTGGGCGTGCTGTGGCCGTCGTTTCGCGTGGGTTCCGCGAAACTCGACGGTCGCCGGAAAACTCGCGGGTTTTCCAGCGACTGGGTTTTTTTTTTTTTTTTTCGTTTTCTCTTTTTCATTTATTTATTTATTATATATATATATATATATATTTTTTTTTTTCTTTCTTTCCCGGGTCGTTACACCAGCCCAGTCCCAATGATTTAACCCTCGACCCACCGAAATAAAACTACGGCCAACAAGTAGAATTCAGCCTAGACTCGCGACTACAACTTGACAACTTATGCCTTGACCCGAGACTACCTGCACACGCGTCGCCTCCTGATTGTGCCATGTGTCAGCTTCTAGCGCAAAAACCCCTCGGTTCTGCACGGTTCAATCGGCTTGACGGTGGCTCGCGGTGGCTTCCCGACTCCTCGTGGCTTATTCGGCTCGAGAAATCAATTTTTGACATGTTCAGCACAATTTCGACCCTCTCGGACTCAATTTCGACTCCGTTTAAGGTGAATTAGATCATTTTTAAGGCCGTATTTCACAAATTCAAGTTGAAAATTAATTATGTTTGTTAAATACTAATGAAGATGTCGAATGATCAAATAGAAACCAACCACCAACAGAAGCGTAGGACGTATACAAGGACCTAGGAGCTTATGTTTGTATTTTAGGGAGTACTTCGGCTAAGGCCTACCAAGTAAGTGGCCCTTCCGTCGTAGGTTACGCTTTTGTATGATGTATGTTGGCGCGTGCACGTGGATTCGCACGTGTCATTAACTTGTATGTTAGACGGTTATATTTTAATACATAAGCTTGTGAAATGTGAAAATATGCTATTTTGGTGTTGATATGACATGCGATATAGTATGATGTGTTGTGTTGACTTATGATGTTATGTGATTTCTGGATGATTTGGCATGAATCGTACATCATAATAGGTTGTATCGAACGCATGAAATGTGTGGTTATGCTCCTAATTTGTATGTAAATAACATGAAATGTATGACATGAAATATAACCCCGTTAGGATTATGTATGATGTATAATGAAAAATGATAGCAGGGTTATATTTAATAATGTTGAAAACGGAAAAATGTTGGGACCTTATGCATTATGCGTGCTCATGCATTTGGGGGATACCCCTATTCCATCACGAGGGTACAGACGCGTACATCCATTAGGCAGACAAAGTATCGTTATGTTTTACATAATGTTGCTGTGATGATTTGTAATAGCTCAAAATAAATAAATAAATAAGCAAATAAAAATAATTATAAAAAAAATATATACGTCAAAATAATAATAATAATAATTCATAAATAATTAACTAAAAAGATTACTTAACAATAAAAATAAAAATAAAATTTACCCACTTGTCTCCGCTAACCTCTCATCCCAACCCCATCCTCTTTCCTCAACTCCACACTATCACTTTTCTTCCAAAAATAAACTGAAAAAAAATGTCACATTTGAGAAAAATTAAAATGGCAGTTTCAACAGTAAAATAACGTTTCAGTAGATATGATGTAGATTTACTAGAGAGATTTTAGTCTGTTATTACCATAAAATCCTAACTCAGATTTCCTTTTTCCTCTATAGTTACGGTTATAAGAAATTAATTTAGGATCAAATCTTCTTTCTCTACGGGATACTGTAATAATCAAATCCCATCTTATTAAGAGGATATTTGGAGATATATTTTAATAATTAGTTAGAATATATTTGAGATATTTAGGGAATTGTTAATATAGATTTGATTAACCGTATATTTGATTTATTTACCAGATTTAGTTAGTTATATATATTTTTTTATTTTTAGGTATTAGTTGATAGTTTGTATTCTATTTAACGTGGTAAACCTAAATGAAGATCATACTTTCGATCCCAATTCTATTTCTATTTCTCATTCTTAACATGGTATCAGAGCACAGATCTTGGTGTTCTTAAATATCAAAATTTCCTTTATGGCGGAATCAGCCAAATCCAGCTTCAAAATTTCGGATGTTGATTTAACACATCCTTACTATATTCATCACTCTGATCAGCCAGGATATTCACTTGTTCCAATCAAATTAAATGGAGCAAATTACCAATCCTGGAGTAAATCAGTTATGCATGCTCTTAGTGCCAAGAAGAAAATTGGCTTCATTGATGGCACAATTGAGGAACCGTCCCAAGATGCAAATTCAACCGAACTCGAACTCTGGAATCAGTGCAACAGTATGATAATATCTTGGTTAACTCATTCCGTTGAAGCAGATATCGCTAAAGACATTATTCACGCCAAGACAGCGAACCAAGAGACATCAATCATACAATATACTTCAATGAAGATGTGAAGAAAATGTTGTCAAAATTATCAAAAAGAAGTTTCAACTCATGCTACATTGAAGAAGAATGAAGTTTGATTGTTGTAAATTTTGGGTGGGTTACAATTTAGAGTAATTTAAAGTTATTGTATTTTAAGATTTTTTAGGTTACATTTACATAATGGCTCATTATGGCCATTAAGTATGAATGTTACAACTATTAGGAATGCCTTTAGTAGTTTCATTTTGAGGCTATATAAAGCCACGTATATTGTATTTGTAAGAAGACTTGGAAAATATAGAAAGAAGCATTTGTGCTTTTCTTTAGCCAATGGCTAAGTTTCTTTGCAATTCTATGTAGTTTAGATTGCATGTAGAATCATTCAAGCTCGACATGATCAATCTTGCTTGTGGAGTGATTCGAATCTCAAACAAGTGTTTGAGATATTTGATCAACAAGAGTCATTCAAGCTAGACATGATCGATCTTGCTTGTGGAGTGATTCGAATCTCAATCAAGTGTTCTTGCCTTGAGATATTCGATCAACAGGGTAATCCGAATCTAATTCCCCTTGTATTGATTCCTTATCTTATCAAGTTATGCATGCTCTTAGTGCCAAGAAGAAAATTGGCTTCATTGATGGCACAATTGAGGAACCGTCCCAAGATGCAAATTCAACCGAATTCGAACTCTGGAATCAGTGCAACAGTATGATAATATCTTGGTTAACTCATTCCGTTGAAGCAGATATCGCTAAAGGCATTATTCACGCCAAGACAGCTCATCAAGTGTGGGTTGATCTTCACGATCAACTCTCACAAAAGAATGCTCCAGCAATTTTTCAAATACAAAACTCGATAGCAACGATGTCACAAGGAACCATGGCACTATCAACATATTTCACAAAGCTCAAAGCACTCTGGGATGAGCTGGAAGCGTACCGCACACCATTTACTTGTAATCAACGTGAAATACATATTGATCAACGCGAAGAAGACAAGTTGATGCAATTGCTCATGGGGCTCAATGAGTCTTATAAAACGATGAGATCTAACATATTGATGATGTCTCCATTACCTAATGTGAGGCAAGCCTATTCATTACTTGTACAAGAAGAGATGAAGCGTCAGGTAACTTCTGAACCTACTGAGAATTTCTCGATTGCATCAGCAGTGCAGAAGAAAACAATATATTCAAAATTCGCCAAGGACAAATCGTGTGAATACTGCAATAAAAGTGGTCATACAATCAATGAGTGTCAAATTCTTAAGTTTCACTGTAAGTTTTGTGATAGAAGGGGCCATACAGAAGATCGGTGTCGACAGAAAAATAATTCTGGAAGGACAAGACAAGTCAATCAACACAATAATCGTGGATATCGATCATCTGCAAATATGGCCGATGTTTCACAGTTGAATACAGAAGAACAGTCACCTAATTCCATCCCAAATTTTTCTTCTGAGCAATTACGACAGATAGCACAAGCCTTATCTGCAATCAATCATCACCCTTCTGGTAATTCTGACAATCACATCAATGTTGCAGGTTTGTTTCCCATATCTACATTATCTATTAACTCTACGAGTTCTAATTCATGGATTCTCGATAGTGGAGCTACGGATCTTATAGTATCAAAATCTTCTGTTATGACTGAACCAAAGGCTGCCATCATGTCTACAATAAATTTGCCTAATGGAGAGACAGCACGTGTGTCACATACTGGCAATATTTCCCTTAGCCCTAACCTTAAATTAAACAACGTTTTATGTGTGCCTTCATTCAATTTAAACCTAATGTCGATCAGCAAACTTACCAATAACTTGAAATGTTATGTCACCTTCTATCCTGATTCTTGTGTTATGCAGAACTTGGCTACGAGGAAGATGATTGGCTCGGGTAAACAATTTGGAGGTCTCTATCATATTTCTTCATCTCCAATCAAATCTTCAGCTCATCAAGTATCTCAGTCATCTGATTTGTGGCATTTACGCCTAAGTCATCCTTCTTTTTCTCGTTTTAAATTTCTAGCTGATCAATTGCATCTTAATAATGCGAGTTATTCTCATAATTGTAGTATCTGCCCGTTAGCAAAACAAACTAGGTTGTCTTTCCCAAGAAGTTCAATAACAACCCATTCTGCCTTTGATCTGATACATTGTGATGTTTGGGGACCACATAAAATTCCTACCCATTCTGGTTTGCGTTTTTTCTCACTATTGTTGATGATTTTACTCGATGTACTCGGGTTTTTCTAATGCCACATAAGTCAGAAGTACATCATTTGTTAATGAACTTTGTTAAATTCGTTCAAACTCAATCTCATACTACTATCAAGATAGTTCGATCAGACAATGGGATTGAGTTCCTATCTTTGCAATCATTCTTTACTTCTTGTGGTATTGAATTTCAGCGCACTTGTGTCTATACTCCACAACAAAATGGAGTCGTAGAACGTAAGCATCGTCATATCCTAAATGTAGCTAGGTCTCTTCTTTTTCAGTCACAGGTTCCACTTAATTTTTGGGGAGAGTGCATTTTAACGGCTGTTTATCTTATAAATAGAACGCCATCACCATTGTTATCTAAAAGACACCCTTTGAAGCACTCTACAAACGACCACCTACATTTCATCATCTTAAAGTTATTTGTTGTAAATGTTATGCAACTATAGTACATCCTAAGCAAAAATTTGAACCTCGGGCTGTAACAGCCAAAAAAAAAAAAAAAACAAATAAAAATAATTATAATAAGGTAGTTAAAATATTAATAATAAATAAATAAATAAATAAATAAAAACAACATTTCCCCACTTCTCTCCACTAACCTCTCATCCCTTCCCACAATTGTCTCTCCTCAACCTATCTTGACGCGAGAAAGTAACAGTTACTGCAAACAGAAAAAGAAAAACAATAATTGTCAGATTTAAAAAAAAAACATTTACCCAGTTGAGGTTTGCTGAAGATTTACGTGAAGATAGATCAGATCAATAAGGTATGTATTAAATCTTCATTTTCTTTTATCCTATTTTTTTTTTTAGAAATCACAACCAATTATAGTTGTTGAATTATTACTATGATCCATCTTTTAGTTAGAAATTAAATGTCAAATCATTTACAATTCTAGTCAATCATGTCATATTAGTAATATTAGATTAAATATGAATAGATTAGAGATAGAATGGCCAAGAAAACTTCTGAATAGGAAACAGATGGAAATAGGAAACACTAAGATTATGAAAGATTTAGAAATAGAGATCCACTATAAATTTGGAATACATGAGAACAGAATTAAAAGGCAACAAATAAAACAAAAAAAACCACAAAGGGAAAGGTAAATACAGAGGGTAAATAGAGATAACAGTAAAGCTCAGAATAACTAAGTTGTACCTACTTTTTATACCACAGTAACAATGAACCAATGTAAATTAGTAATCATGAAAATATAATTATAGATATATAACATTTCAAGACTTCTAACAATGAACCAATGTAAATTAGAGAAATAATGTTGTAGAATTCAAACCCGAAACTAATGTCATGGGCTCATATAGGTTGACCCAGATTTCAAAGGACAGAATCAAACTTTCGTTAAAGATATATTCGTGACAACGACTTAAGCTAGCCAGGTAAGTGACCTTACTATCGGCAAGGTTATATTTGATGTTGACACGTGCCCTGTGGTTCTGCACGTGTCATATATATTGATATGTGTGAATTGTCTGAGGATCGATATGCTTCCTATATGTTATGTTATGTTATGTTATTATATGTGAATTGTATGACATGAAATACGGTAAATTGCATGATACATAACCCCGCTAGGAATATATATGATATGTAACAGAATGAGAATGAGAATGACATGTAAGCATGAAAACGTGACACGGGGTTATGTTCATTAAATGATGACTGTAGGACTAGTGGGACCTCATGCATATTGTGTGATCATGCATTTGGGGGGATACCCCTATCCCAGCACGAGGGTACGGACGCGTACATCCAAATGGCAGGACAACGATCGTTATGCCCTGCATAGCGCTGCCGTGACGGTTTTAGTTTTAACGGGTCCCGGTGGGCCCCTAGAGCATGCCCACCGGCTAGGGACAGTGGCCCAGCGGTGTGCGAACTAGCTGGTAAGCTCATACTCGCACGTATGGGCTGCGTGTAGAGTATATGGTACACGTCCACGATTACCTGTTAGGATTACACCGTAGGGAAAATGAAACGAAACGAAACGAAAAAGAAACGAAACGAAATGAAACGAAACGAAAGATAGGTCCCATCATTTTATTGCATGTGATTGTTGCATTTAACCCCAATAGTGGGGTCACTTACTGAGTATTTCTTTAAATACTCAAGCCATGTGCTACTACATTTTTCAGGTTAAGGCAAGACATTCCTGTACGGCTGACGACGGCATCGCAACTCGAGATCATGGCACATGCATAGGATAGTGGTATTCATTTTCTTAGACTTAGGATAGAATAGGATGTTTTAAACTTAAACGCTTATTTATTTTATTTCGGGTCTTTTGTTGTGTCGTTTTAAAGATGTTTTCGAAACACGTAAGTCCATGGCTGTGTTTTTAAGTTAAAAGTTATGTTTTATGGAATTTAAATGAAGTCTTCCGCATTCAATGTTTATGGTATGTATACAGTAGCGACCTTAAATTAAGTAGAAAATTTTGGGTCGTTACAGTTGGTATCAGAGCCAGGTTATAGATCTTGTAGACTAGCCTACGATGTAGGCTTGGCATGTTCCATGGTCCCACCGTTGATGCCCCGTCTCCGTCAGGTATGTCTTGCTTAAGATAAAAAAAAAAAAGAAATGTCGTTGATTGTGTATGTTGTTATTGCTTGGTCATTATAAAATATAACTCATAATTGGACTTTTACACCATTGATTGTGTTATAATTTACTGCATTATTGTTGCCTTAATTCTACATTGATATTAAATGTAGAATATGTTATGTTTTACCTGAATGTGAATGTAAATTGTTGTATTGATGATGTTTTGACTTACTGAGGTTGTTATTGTGAATGAGTAGCTATAGTTTTAGTAAGCTACTAAATGTTAGTGTATGCGTGAAAATGATTTTGCTAAGCAAGATCATATGTTTTAGTTGGACGTCTTGAACATAGATAAACTACACAGTCTTATGACCATAGAGATGGGGAGGACTGTAACAATGTATAGTAAGTAGTTTTAGATGAAATAAAATGACCTAAGAAGCTTGATAGATGTCAATATCCTATAATATACTATAGATATTAAAAAGTTGTAGTGTCTGAAAGAGAATTTTATAACTTTGAAGTATGTAAAGATGAAATTAAAGTATCAGTATGAAAAAAAAAAATTTGAGTTAAGACCATAAAAGTTTAAAACATGTATACTTAAATTGATTGGTAAATGACATAAGTGTCGTTAATGGAAGATGAGCTTTGGAAGTACTGAGATGTAGAAAACTTTCCTGCCTTAATACGAGCTGAAAATAAAAAAATAAAAAAATAAATAATAATAATAATAATAATACAACCAATTAGGGAAGTTGTGAGGTGATTTAAAAGTATCGAACCATAGTTTGGATGAGATATTACGATCATGGTCAAAATTTTAGAGGTATATGGAGAGGGACTACGGTATGAGATTTGAGATTATCAAGATACCTTAAATTTAAGAAACCATGATTTAAGATGAACTTGGGTGGGGGACACACAAGGATTAGAGTGGGACATTGTCTCTAAATCAACTAGAAGTTTTGTGGTAATCCTCCTTAAGGTATACGAATGCACTCAGGAAGCTCAACATAAACAAATTGTTGTAGAAAATTACCAATCAATTTTTCATAGCAATGTCAACCTGGTTAAAAGGTATTACTATAGTTAAAGTTTCAAAACTGTCATTTTACGTTTGATTTTCAAGTATCCCAAGTTTATGACTTGTGAGGATATCCACCATGCTTACATAATACCAATTTTTATAAGAGAATTTTGTTAAGCCCATTCTTCATAGTACAAGGCATTGAAAGGGTTGTGATGTCTTTCCGTTATGGTTATAGGAGTTATGGTTATAGGAGCATTAGTTTTGGGTTGTACTAGATAAGGTATACCAAGAGAAAAGCCTGTTTGACAATGTTTCCTATGGTTATAGGAGCATTAGTTTTGGGTTGTACTAGATAAGGTATACCAAGAGAAAAGCCTGTTTGACAATGTTTCGAATGAAAGTTACCAAATCCTCAAACTCTAGCTTGACCACAAACCAAATACAGGAAGTCGTTCGTAGATCTATGTGATTTACCAGTGCATTCAATTTGCATTGGGTTAGGGTGGAGTTTTTAACCAGTTTCATGTCATGATTTTCACTCCAAAAAAACAAATATACTAGAATTGGAGTAGGTAGCCGAAAGAGACAAAATATTACAAATTTCTTGATTTTGTATGGCAAAATAGGCAAATTTGTATATGGAATTCATCTACAAAGATGAGACCTTAATGACGAACCAAAGCAAGTGGACACTTACAAACGATACAAATACAAACAATAATATGGAAAGAAAAACAACTCTTTTTCTTTTTAATTATTAAAAATACAGAGAACGAACAATGTTAATTGGAAACATTCCTCTAATGAATTCCCTGAGAACTTCTATAGTAAATGGACTATACAGAGTTGTGATCAGACAAATATTGCGAAGCCCCGGTATCTATTACCTGTCAGAATTGGATTATAACGAAATTTCGATTTATACCGGCACCATAATATTTGAGTGGGGAGGAAGATTAGAATTAGAGATTGATCGAGAAACAAAGGTATGAGTGCTTGTGAGTAGGAAACAAAAAAATATCTATTCTAGTTCTATCATCAGCTATGGGTTCGAATCTTAAGAGAAATTCTCGAGAAGGTTTCTACCCTGAAATTTTTCGTTGTCTTTCTTTAATGATAAGGAGAGGAAAAATTTAGATCAAAAGAAAGTGTCATTTTGGAGTTTTACCCACAATTTTCTTGTGTAGGCGGAGATCCCGTATTTTAAAATGAGATTTTGAGGATGTATGGACAAACGGGTCAATTAGTGAACCTTTAGCTAAGTGTAGAAAATATGATTTGGAGAACAATGTAAATCACAAACTAGTAAAACTATTGATCCAGTAGATGGAATCATGGAAAAAAAAAAGTGAGGAACTAGGTAAGTTTTCCAACGTTATTGTACACATAACATTTATTTCAATGAACTGCCTGAGCCACAAACCTTAGATAAATTATGTTGTCCATGAAATTTTAGAAGAAGACTAAATATGACATGATAAGGTTATGTACGAAATTTGGTGACTATTAGGTTATGATAACGGGCTAAACCAAGTGTAGGTGTAAAATGACTAAAATATCCCTGTATTTATGTACCACTAGCTTATGACCAAAGTGACCTCCAAGTGATATAAAATTTGATGGGGAGCCGTATGTCATGGTGTAAAGAGATTGCACAAAGTTACAAGACAATTGGAATATGTTGAAGAATTAAAACAAGATTTGGGTTGGTAAATGACCAAAAGACCCTTATGAAAATTCTATGACATTTACAAAATCCTAGGATACTCAAAATACTATATGAAAATTATGTGAGACTTATTTATGATACTAGGGGTAAGTATGAAATATTTTAGGGAATTAAAACAATTTTAGAGTATGAATCAACATTTAAAATATGTAACTATCCAGCAAGACACTTTATATGAAATCAAAGTTTCTACGAATACCAAGTGATAAGTTTGATGCATGCGAATAAATGTTTATGACTCATATGGATTAGGGTATACTTGTTAAAAATTTCTACTTAGTGGTAGTTGAAGACTTAACAAAGAACTCTTAGAATAAGAACCCGAGTTATTCTAATATTAAAACACTCTCGAGGACGAAAGTTTGTTTTAGAGGGATATAATGTAACAGCCAAAAAAAAAAAAAACAAATAAAAATAATTATAATAAGGTAGTTAAAATATTAATAATAAATAAATAAATAAATAAATAAAAACAACATTTCCCCACTTCTCTCCACTAACCTCTCATCCCTTCCCACAATTGTCTCTCCTCAACCTATCTTGATGCCAGAAAGTAACAGTTACTGCAAACAAAAAAAGAAAAACAATAATTGTCAGATTTACTTGAGAAAAAAAAACATTTACCCAGTTGAGGTTTGCTGAAGATTTACGTGAAGATAGATCTGATCAATAAGGTATGTATTAAATCTTCATTTTCTTTTATCCTATTTTTTTTTTAGAAATCACAACCAATTATAGTTATTGAATTATTACTATGATCCATCTTTTAGTTAGAAATTAAATGTCAAATCATTTACAATTCTAGTCAATCATGTCATATTAGTAATATTAGATTAAATATGAATAGATTAGAGATAGAATGGCCAAGAAAACTTCTGAATAGGAAACAGATGGAAATAGGAAACACTAAGATTATGAAAGATTTAGAAATAGAGATCCACTTTAAATTTGGAATACATGAGAACAGAATTAAAAGGCAACAAATAAAACAAAAAAACCACAAAGGGAAAGGTAAATACAGAGGGTAAATAGAGAGAACAGTAAAGCTCAGAATAACTAAGTTGTACCTACTTTTTATACCACAGTAACAATGAACCAATGTAAATTAGTAATCATGAAAATATAATTATAGATATATAACATTTCAAGACTTCTAACAATGAACCAATGTAAATTAGAGAAATAATGTTGTAGAATTCAAACCCGAAACTAATGTCATGGGCTCATATAGGTTGACCCAGATTTCAAAGGACGGAATCAAACTTTCGTTAAAGATATATTCGTGACAACGACTTAAGCTAGCCAGGTAAGTGACCTTACTATCGGCAAGGTTATATTTGATGTTGACACGTGCCCTGTGGTTCTGCACGTGTCATATATATTGATATGTGTGAATTGTCTGAGGATCGATATGCTTCCTATATGTTATGTTATGTTATGTTATTATATGTGAATTGTATGACATGAAATACGGTAAATTGCATGATACATAACCCCGCTAGGAATATATATGATATGTAACAGAATGAGAATGAGAATGACATGTAAGCATGAAAACGTGACACGGGGTTATGTTCATTAAATGATGACTGTAGGACTAGTGGGACCTCATGCATATTGTGTGATCATGCATTTGGGGGGATACCCCTATCCCAGCACGAGGGTACGGACGCGTACATCCAAATGGCAGGACAACGATCGTTATGCCCTGCATAGCGCTGCCGTGACGGTTTTAGTTTTAACGGGTCCCGGTGGGCCCCTAGAGCATGCCCACCGGCTAGGGACAGTGGCCCAGCGGTGTGCGAACTAGCTGGTAAGCTCATACTCGCACGTATGGGCTGCGTGTAGAGTATATGGTACACGTCCACGATTACCTGTTAGGATTACACCGTAGGGAAAATGAAACGAAACGAAACGAAAAAGAAACGAAACGAAATGAAACGAAACGAAAGATAGGTCCCATCATTTTATTGCATGTGATTGTTGCATTTAACCCCAATAGTGGGGTCACTTACTGAGTATTTCTTTAAATACTCAAGCCATGTGCTACTACATTTTTCAGGTTAAGGCAAGACATTCCTGTACGGCTGACGACGACATCGCAACTCGAGATCATGGCACATGCATAGGATAGTGGTATTCATTTTCTTAGACTTAGGATAGAATAGGATGTTTTAAACTTAAACGCTTATTTATTTTATTTCGGGTCTTTTGTTGTGTCGTTTTAAAGATGTTTTCGAAACACGTAAGTCCATGGCTGTGTTTTTAAGTTAAAGGTTATGTTTTATGGAATTTAAATGAAGTCTTCCGCATTCAATGTTTATGGTATGTATACAGTAGCGACCTTAAACTAAGTAGAAAATTTTGGGTCGTTACACGGGCAATTCCTTGTGTTTTCGTAGGATATCCTTGTGGTCATAAAGATTACAAGTTGTATGACATGCAATCTCACAAATTCTTTATCAGCTGTAATGTTAAATTTTGTGAAGATGATTTTCCTTTTTCATCAGCTTCACAAACTTCGACATTAGCTCCTTCGACTCCTGTTGTACCACGTCATGATCCATCCTACTCAAACATCCATCCTCCACCTTCTATTCCTTCACCTCCTATTCCTCCTTCACCTCCTATCCCTTCACCTACTACTTTGTCGTCTCCTCCACCTTCTCCAGATTCGCTCACTAATTCCAATCCTATCCCACCTGATACATCAGCTCCACTCCGACGTTCTACTCATACTAAACAGCCTCCAGCTTGGCATAAGAATTATGTGATGTCTTCTGGAGCCAATCATTTAACCTCTAGCTCAAGTCCCGGCACCGACACCAGGTATCCCCTTCATCATTCCCTTTCATTCTCTCGTTTTTCTCCTACTCAATGTGCTTTTCTAGCTCTTATTACATCTCAGACAGAACCTAAAACCTATGACGAGGCAGTTGGTGAACCGTTATGGCAACAGGCTATGAATGATGAAATTGCAGCTTTGGAACGTAATCATACATGGTCTCTCGTTCCTCTACCACCTGGTCATAAAGCTATTGGTTGTCGTTGGGTGTACAAAATTAAATACAACTCTGATGGTTCTGTTGAACGTTATAAAGCTCGACTTGTATTAAAGGGATACACTCAGGTTGAAGGTATTGATTACACAGAAACATTTTCCCCTACAGCGAAACTTACTACACTTCGTTGCTTACTCACTGTTGCTGCTGCTCGAAAATGGTTCACCCATCAGTTGGATGTTCAAAATGCCTTTCTCCATGGTAATTTAGACGAGGAAGTTTATATGTCTTTACCACAAAGTCTTCGCCGACAGGGGGAGAATACAGTATGTCGGCTCCATAAATCTCTTTATGGATTAAAACAGGCTTCTCGCAATTGGTTCTCCATATTTTCTACAACTATACAAAATGCAGGCTACACTCAGTCCAAAGCAGATTACTCTTTGTTTACTAAGAGGAAAGGTACATCTTTCATTGCAGTTTTAATCTATGTTGATGATATTCTGTTGACAGGTAATGATCTCAAAGAAATTCAATATCTCAAGACTAGTTTACTCCAGAAATTTCTTATCAAAGATTTAGGAAATTTGAAATATTTTCTAGGCATTGAATTTTCTCGATCTAGAAAAGGAATTTTTATGTCTCAAAGAAAGTATGCTCTAGACATCCTTCAAGACACAGGTCTTACAGGAGCACGTCTAGACAAATTTCCTATGGAGCAAAATCTGAAACTTTCTTTAACTGAAGGAGAGAAGTTGAATGATCCAAGTAAATACAGACGGTTGATTGGCAGATTAATATATTTGACCGTCACTGGGCCTGACATAGCTTATTCAGTTCGTATGCTTAGCCAATTTATGCATGAACCAAGAAAACCACATTAGGAGGCAGCTCTTCGAGTTCTGAGGTACATCACAGGCACTCCTACTGCCATCTGAAAACAATTTAAGATTACAAGCATATTGCGATTCTGACTGGGGTGGTTGTCGAACTTCCAGACGGTCTATTTCTGGGTTCTGCATTTTCCTTGGAAATTCAATTATTTCTTCGAAGTCTAAAAAGCGTCTATGTGTCCAGATCATCAGCAGAAGTCGAGTATCGAGCTATGGCAAATACTTGTTTAGAGTTAACTTGGTTAAGATACATTCTTCAAGACTTGAATGTTCCACTGTCCGAACCAGCATTATTATATTGTGATAATCAAGCAGCATTACATATAGCAGCCAATCCAGTTTTTCACGAACGTACGAAACACATTGAAATAGATTGTCATATAGTTCGAGAAAAGTTACAAGCTGGAATCATCAAACCGTGTTATGTTTCGACCAAAATGCAATTGGCAGATGTTTTTACTAAAGCTTCGGGAAGACAGCAGTTTGACTTTTTGAAGGACAAGTTGGGTGTGATCGACATACACTCTCCAACTTGAGGGGGAGTATTAAGAGGATATTTTGGAGATATATTTTAATAATTAGTTAGAATATATTTGAGATATTTAGGGAGTTGTTAATATAGATTTGATTAACTGTATATTTTATTTATTTACCAGATTTAGTTAGTTGTATATTTTTTTCTATTTTTAGGTATCAGTGGATAGTTTGTATCCTATTTAACGTGGTAAACCTAAATAAAGATCATACTTTCGATCCCAATTCTATTTTTATTTCTCATTCTTAACACATCTTCGATTAATTAGATTTATCTTCTTTCATATTTTACGGGATACTGTAATAATCAGATCCCATCTTCAATTAATTAGATTTTTTTGTTAGCATTTGAAGTGATAGGAAATAAGGTTAGAATCAATAAAATTTTAGTTGGCAGATCTATAAATCTCTAATATAGTAGCCAAACAATCGATTAAAATTGGCCAATAATATCTATTTACCTAATGAAAATAAATATAGGGTTAGACTAATATCTTGTTTACAGAATTGAAAATGTTTACAGAATTGAAAATGTTTACAGAATTGAAAATTTATTTACAGAATGAAAATAATTACAAAGAAGGAGGAGGGAAGATTGAGGAGAGATTTGTTGAACAGAATTTAAAAATAAAACAATAAATATCAGAAGAGGGCATGAAACTCCATTAAATTTTGTCTAATACGAAATATCAAAATTTTACGATGACCAATGTAAATTAGAGAAATAATTATATAGAGTTCAAACTTGAAACTGATGTCGTGGGCTCACATAGGTTGACTTGGATTTCAAAGGATGGAATCGAACTTTCATTAAGGATATATTTGTGACAACGACTTAAGCTAACCAGGTAAGTGACCTTACTATCGGCATGGTTATATTTGATGTTGACACGTGCCCTGTGGTTCTGCACGTGTCATATATATTGATATGTATGAATTATCTGTGGATCGATATGCTTCCTATGTGTTATGTATATGTTATAATATGTGAATTGTATGATAAAAATTACGGTACGATGTGTTCAAGGATATGTTTGAGATAGGATACAAGAAGAATGCACAAAACGAAATGTAACGATAGGAGTAAAATACGTTCTTGAAACGTTAAGATTAGGTTACATACCGGATGATATGGATAAGAGAGATTGATGGAAGAATACGGTTAGGTTACGGGTAGAAAGGGATAGGTTTGTGATAGATTGATAGAACGATAGCGTAGAATTGATAGAACGATAGCGTTAGGTTAAGTTCTTGTGATGAGATGACTAAGGTATGTTCACATAATGATATGTCTGTGATAGATATAAGAACGTTAAGGCTATAATAAGTTAGAAAACGATATGACTATGAAGTGTTTTTTTTGTTTATTTATTTATTATTATTTTAACTACTTCTTTTTATAATTATTTTTATTTGTTTATTTCTTTATTTATTTTTAGGCTATTACAAATTCTCTTGTAATGCAAACTTACAATCATTTGCATTTCTTGGTCGTAATCTTCTCGAGGTCTTCACTTTTATTTTTAGGCCATGCATGGATGTAAAAAGGAAATGAGAATGTCGCTTCTTGTACATCCCATTGTTCTTGTTTTTCCCATTAGTTCGATGTTGGCTCGTGCTTGAATCAATAATTGAATCTTGCTTTTTAACAAGCATTTTAATTTCATGCAAGAATTCAATAGAAGAAGTAGGTACACTTAGTTTAAGTGTTCCCATAAGAAAGAAAGTTCTTTCGATTTTGTATGAATACAAAATATTTTTCTCCTCACAAACTCTAGTGACATAACCCTCTCTCTCTTGAATCTATGTACATGTGTCAAGTATTTCTTCCTCACACTCTTTCTCCTTTTCACTTTCTTCATGTTTTGTCTCTAATGGGTATGGAGCTACATATACTTGCATACTATCTTTGCTGGTTTCCACATCATCAGTAACAATATTATCATTTGAAACATTGTCTCACACCATAAGACAATCTTCCTCTTTTTGAATGAGTTGTAAATTTTGCCTCTTTTACTTGCATAATTTACACATGTATTTCATAGAGATGTGGATTCCATCCAATTTTTTTTTTTAAAAGTTATAAAAAATGGATCATTATTAACATGAGACTTCTCATCCATCTCTTGATTTCTATGCTTATAATCGACGTTCTTACTATCCTTTTTCCATGTAGAAGTAGGCTGAATTTTTTTTTAGAAGAATACCTTTGAGACTTTCGTTGGATTTGCCTCTTGATCTTAATTGCAATGTAAAACAACTGTTAGGAACAGAAAGAGAAAACTGGAAAGATCAGAAGAATTAGGAGAAATCTCATATTCTATTGAAGAATGAAATTGACTATTATAAAGCGTTACATAATACATCTATTATATAGCATGTCAGAATACATCGAAAACAAATCAAATTCGATATGACTAAATCAAATCTCATTCAAATAACTAAATCTAAATCAAATCTAAACTTAACCATTCCTCCTTTAAACTGAACCCACATAGATAGTTTATATCCACGACCTCATAACAAACTTCCAATAGTCCTCTTTCCTTTTACTCCAAGCTCTTTCCGCCCTCAGGTAACTTCATCAATTCTCATGTGTCATTTATGTTTATTGCTTCCATTTCCAGATCCATGGCTTGCCTTCATTTCTCACTCTTCAATGCATCTTTAAATCAATGCATCTTCAAAGTTTACAAAGTTTATAGGATCAGTAGTGGTAAACATGGCGGAGTGAGTTTCATCATCTTCTTCACAAAAATCTTCTCCTATTGCATAGTCTCTCATCCAAACGGGTGGTCTTCTATTCCTCACCTTATTGGAGCTAGGAGAGCTTGCTTCAGGCAAAGAGCTAGAGAAAATATTTTCCTCTGCAGTATTTTCATCTGCCCATATATCATAGAGTACGTAAGCTTTTGACTTTTCACTAACTCCCAGCAAAACACAACTCAAACTCTTATCATCTAGCTTAGTTCTCCGAGCTGCCTCCTCTTTTTGTCTCTGAATCAACTTGAGCTCATGGTATTGTTCTTCTTCCTTCCGCTGCAGCTCCAAGCTAATCGTCGCTGAGCTTCTTCTACCCTTCTCCTATTTTCTTCTAGCATTTTATCTAGCTCTTCTCTCTCTTTTCGTGCTTGTTCTTCTTTTTGTCTTGCAGCAGTAAGAGCGGCTTCTTTCTCTTTCTCAAGTTGCACATCAACATCATCAAACAACTTCTTGCGACCTTCCTCTATTCGCCTATGTATTTCTAATTTAGTCTCTTCAAAGTTTAGTCTTTTTTCAACATTCTTCTGAATTAATTCTTCCATCCTCCTAGCTGCATCTTCTTCTAACTTCTTCAACTCTGCTTCACGCTTTTTCTTCTCTTCTTCCTCTTTCTTAAGCTTCTCTATGAAATGTTTCCAATCAGTGGATGCACGACTAGGACTAGAACTAGACGATTTGGAGAAATGAGATAATAAGGAAGATCTACTTCTGCGTTAGCGTCTGAGGGAACTTGAACGACTCCTTCTCCTAGAACGGGTAATGGAATGATAGGGGGAAAGACTTGGATCCCTTCTACTTCTCCGACTATGGCGATAGGAATTGGAGCGAGGAGTGTACGACGGAGACCTTGAAACACTTCTCCCCATAAGTTTCAATTGAGTTTGAACGGTTGCTACCAGCTGAAATATAGCATGCAGTATGAACATTCAATTCAAAGACATCTTTGTCTCCATGATTAAGCCTATCTCAAGATGAAACACCTTGCACGTTCCATTTTGAAACAAAATGCTAAGCCCCTTTGATTGCAATTTCCCAATACTCGGCAACTTTAGCACATAGAACACTTCTGTGATTATCAGTATGATTCCTCCATTCACTTGCAGCTGTACATTACCCTTTCCCGTTACATCCATGCTTAAGCACTCCATTGTGGCCTTGTTGAAGGTTTGTCTGCCTCGTCCCCTCCTCTACCTCTAAAGCTTCCACGACCTTGACTCCTTCCTTCATATTGTTCACTATGAGTGATCTTCAAAGCGTGTTCTTCTTCAACATGAGAACTCATGCATTCTTCATGCACAAGCAGACTGCTTTGCAACTCACCAATGGTTAAGATGGTTGTATCCTTGAACTCCTCAATGGAACACACAATCTAATCAAACTTGGGAGTCATAGATCTCAGAATCTTTTCAATACTTCAACATCTGCTTTATTCTTGCCATTTATTTTCATCTTGTTGCCTATGCTAAGGGTTCGAGAAAAATACTCATTTACAAATTCTCTTGCCTTCTTGTGAAGCATTTCAAACTCTTTTCGAAGAGCTTGCAAATGTGCACGCTTTACCCGGGTTGAACCTTGATATTTCTGCTTCATAGAATCCCATATGTTCTTTGTTGTATCCTTGTTTAGGATTATCTCCAAGAATGACAATTTAATGCTTGAAATAGATAATTCTGCTTTCAAATCTTTCAGCTTCTAATCTTAAATGTGCTTCTTCTAGGCATATGTGTAAACGATGTCTTCTGTTGCTACAGAAATGATATGAATCCAACAACTGATCATGTGCATGTACCCGAACGAGCAATTATAAGAAGCAATACAAAGAAGATTAAAGTATCAAATCAAGAAAATAATGAAGTGGCTGACATTGGAAAGTGATTAGAAGACTTTCCTTTGGTAGTTGAACTACCAATTAAGACAATTTATGAATTGCCTTATATTCTTCAATTTATATTTAATAGCATTTATTAAAAGTTGGTATGAATTGCTTTATATTCTTCAATTTGTATTTAATAGCATTTATTAGCATTTATTAGTGGTTGGTGGCTGAACTTTATTTTGTTAGGGTTATCTTTTGGGCCTATTTAAAGGCATGTAATACTCATGTTTGGGGGATTTTTGTTGAATACAGAAAAAAAACCTTTGTGTTTTCTTGATACCCTTTTGGTGTTATTCTTTTTCAAACCTTGTTTTAGGTTTGATGTTTAAACCGATTCATTGAATTAGTTTTGATCAAGCTAATTCTGGAGTGAATTGTCTTGGTATCTAAGAGTGACCATCATAGATTCCAAGTTCGATCTAAGAGTCATTCATCTTCTAACCAGCTCTTGGTTGGAATCAATCCGTTAAGTTAGCTTTCTCTGTGAGCGTTTTGCAAAGATTCTAGAAGGACCTCTAGCTTTGCAAATTCCAGCATTGTAGGCGCTTATCATTTGGTATCAGAGCATTTGGTCGATGTTCTTTGGCCGCTCTAGAGGTGAAATATTTTTATTGTTATTTTTTTTTTGTATCAATTTTTTTGTCTCTCTCAGATTATCGAAAAAAAAAAAGAAAAAAAAATCAGTAGAAAAAAAAATCAGTTCTGAGAGAAAAAAAATATATATATTCAGTTCTTATCATTTATTTTCAAGCTCTTGATCCTTGAGATACTAGTCTTAGCTTGTTAGAATTGATCGTTGAATTGGTTATAATCAAGCTTAAAGCAAGATTCTACTAAAAAAAAAGCCAGCCTTTACATTCTTGACCTAGTACCAAAAGCCTACCTTTGAGTGTTAAACACGAGTGTCCCTGAGTGAAATTTTTGTGAGAAGTGTGGTGAGGTCCCTTGATAACAAAATGTCACATAATGGAGAAGCAGTACCACCAGTACCAGATCTTAATACAATCATTCTTCAAGCAATTCAAGGTATGATGGAAATGATGATGGAAGATAGACAAGAAAGAAGAGCGCAACAACAAAGACAAGAACGAACATTACAAGAAGATGAAGGTATAGTAGTACAAGAAAGACAAGTTGATGGTAGATGGAGAGGAAGAAATAACCATGCAACTATTATGCAACCTAGAAGGATGAAAAGAGTACATGAAGATAGAGATGGAGGAGTTAAACTCAAAATCCCACCATTTTGTGGAACGGCAGATTTTGAGGCATACTTGCAGTGGGAAAGAAAGATAGAGCATGTGTTTGATTGCAACACCTATAGTGAAAATAAGAAGATGAGACCTGCTATTGCCGAATTTACCAATCCTCTAGCTTATCATTGCTGGAATTTGCAAGGTGCTCTGATACCAAATGATAAGCGCCTACAATGCTGGAATTTGCAAAGCTAGAGGACCTTCTAGAATCTTTGCAAAACGCTCACAGAGAAAGCTAACTTAACGGATTGATTCCAACCAAGAGCTGGTTAGAAGATGAATGACTCTTAGATCGAACTTGGAATCTATGATGGTCACTCTTAGATACCAAGACAATTCACTCCAGAATTAGCTTGATCAAAACTAATTCAATGAATCGGTTTAAACATCAAACCTAAAACAAGGTTTGAAAAAGAATAACACCAAAAAAGGGTATCAAGAAAACACAAAGGTTTTTTCTGTATTCAACCAAAATCCCCCAAACATGAGTATTACATGTCTTTAAATAGGCCCAAAAGATAACCCTAACAAAATAAAGTTCAGCCACCAACCATAAATGCTAATAAATGCTATTAAATACAAATTGAAGAATATAAGGCAATTCATACAAACTTTTAATAAATGCTATTAAATATAAATTGAAGAATATAAGGCAATTCATAAATTGTCTTAATTGGTAGTTCAACTACCGAAGGCAAGTCTTCTAATCACTTTCCAATGTCAGCCACTCCATTATTTTCTTGATTTGATACTTGAATCTTCTTTGTATTGCTTCTTATAATTGCTCGTTCGGGTACATGGAAGTGATCAGTTGTTGGATTCATATCAAGAAATCTCATTCTCCACCAATTCCCAGTGCTCCTTTGAACGCAAAAGTTTTTCCATGAGCATCGCCCAATGGTCATACTACCCATCAAATTTCGGAATTGCAGGCTGCACAAATGAACTCTCTATCGACATACTTTTTTTATGGCACACGTAGAAGACTACTGCTTCTAGTTTTAACTTGGCTAGTTTAGGGCATGGCTCTGATACCAAATGGTAGGAACAAAGAGAGAAAACTCGAAAGATGAGAAGAATGGGGGAGAAATCTCACATTCTATTGAAAAGTAAAATTGGCTATTATATAGTATTACATAAAACATCGAAAACAAATCAAATCTGGTATGCCTAAATCTAAATCAAATCTAATTCAAATAACTAAATCAAATCTAATCCAAATAACTAAATCAAATCTAAACCTACTCCTTGATATTAGAATACGGTTTGTAGATCAACCTTGTCTGCAATCTCCGTGTTAACCCATTAAGAAACCGTGCCATGAGAGCCTCCACGTCCTTATCGAGATCAAGTCGATCCATCTCCTTGTAATAATCCTCCACAGACTTGCGTCATTGTTTCAATGCTTGAAGATTTTGCTCCATGTCCAGTTGAAAATATTGTGGAACAGAATGCTTGCTCATGGACCCTTTGAACTTGTAACATGAATTAATTGGTGCTTCAAGATTTCTTCTCCTAATTACATCAATTTATCCCACTAAATTTGAGCATATTGTTTGAATTAAGCAATGCATAACATTACCTTCTTTTCATCACTAAAATTATGACAGTTGAACACTGACTCCATCGTTTTCTCCCATTCAAGGCACTCCTCTGGATTGGTTTTGCCACAAAACTTACGAAGTTTTAATTTGATGCTCCCCACGTTACGATCAATTCTATCTTCCTAAGGAACTCGTTGTTGAAAATTATGATGTCGTCTTCCACGGCCTCTCCCTCACATCAAGGCACGACCAACTGCATGTGAACTATCCTCTTGTTGATTAGAACTGTCTCCCTCATATTGATCAACATATTGTGCAGGTGGTAGAATCCTCTCTAGAGCTTGATTTTGACTCTCAAATCTTCCTATTCGATATGTCAACTCCTCTATATCTCGAATTAGTCTTTACATGGTTCGTTGTTATGCTTCTTTCAATTGTGCATCAGTAATGTTAGGATTGTCTTTTGGATTTTCCATTCTCCTCACAAGCGCTCCCTCACGGGTGTTCACTTGTGTTTAGCACTTAACGCTCGAACCAATGTATCACTCCCTTACAAATTCACCCTCACAATTGAGCACACACAAATCACACTCCAAAACAAATTGGGATGTGGGGCAAGCTATGTTATAGAGCCAAGTGCAATATAAGTAAATAGACAACACACTCAACACACAAACAAGGATATTAAAGGAGCAATCCGAATAACAACAAAGAAACGAGTTAAAGAAAGAAGATGAATAAGATAATTTAGCTGTAGTAACACATGAGAGTTATGTATAATAAAAGAAAAGACATTTAACATCAATAAGTTTTTTTTTTTTAATTTTTTTTTTTGTAACTGATAAATTTATCATCAACAAAATTGACGTAGAAGATCTTAAAAAAGAACAAAGTGTTATAATATCAATATCTAACACTTTACATGTCAACATGAATTAAAGAATAAAAAAAAAAAGAATTTTTCTTATTATATATTTTTGAGATAGAATATGAATCCTTCTGCCCAATCTCCTAAAAATAAAAAATTTTAAAATTTTGAAAAATAAAAAATTTTAAAATTTTTAAAAAATAATAATAAAAGAGATAAATGCAAGGAAACATGTATCCGACCTTGAGCCTAAAGCTCTGATACTAAATGATATGGAATCAATCAAATGGAAAGTTTTGTAATTGATTACGATGATCAAGATCAAGAGTAAAGAAAACTGATTTCTAAAATCATGATTCAAATCATTCACAAGAGAGGTTTAATCGATACCACTTGAATGACTTTCGTATGTAAGTTCTAAACACACAAATTTATCGAGTAAAAGCTTAACTCTCAACAAATCTAAAATAGAAACTCTATTCTTTTTAATTACAAAATGTGATACAAACCAATAACATAATTATAGCCTTGAAAATAAACCTAGGTTGTAGCTTTCATAGTAGGTAATTAAATGCAACTTATAATTTAGAAACAATTCTCTAAAACTTAAAAAATACAATAAAACCTTCTTAAATCTAAATCATCTATTGCAAGATTAAGACACCTTATTTCGTATCACAATTGGTGGGTTCATACTCCACGAACGGGTCGTGTGTAAAATAGTAAATACACATCCAATAACCTGCTTAGGATAGTCGCCTAAGAGAATACGAATTTAAATTATAGGTCCTACTTATGATTGTATGTGCTTGTATCTAACCCCAAAATGTGGTCACTTGCTGAGTATTTTACTCAAGCCACGTGCTACTTTTATTTTTCAAATAAAGGTAAGGCTGCTCTGTATGGCTGATGCTGGCATCACGACTTAGAAGATCATGACACATACATAAGATAGTTGTATTTAATTTCATAGACTATATGTTAGTATATGATATTTCTATTTTATTTTTACTTATGTCTATTTTAATTTCCATTGCTTTATTTAAAAGATCATGTATTGAACATGTAAATCCATGACAATGTTTTATGATTATGTTTCAAATGATTATTTCTACATAAAATAGTTATATTATGTATATAGTAACGACTTTAAGTTAAGTAGAAATCTAGGGTCATTACAACATAGATCTGTGTGAACAAGACCTAATTTTTCAGTTGCTCTCCATTTACCCATTTTTTGAATTGGCCTGTGCTGTTGCTTGCCTTTCATACATACCTCATAGGCGGTGCTTGGAACTACAATTTGCTAAAACTTTTTCTTAAGATATATTCCAAACTATTGGGGTCGTTGCTCCGTATCTTATTCTCATGGTGTGAGACCAGTTGGTTCCATAGTTTGAGAATTCTACTAATCCCAAGTGGGGATGCCCATTGTTCCCAGCTCTAACTCCTCTCATTTCCCTTTGCTTTCTTTATTACTTCTCGCACGTGCCCAGTCTCAATGTCACTTCAGCAGGCCTTTCACCATGTTTTTGTGTTTCAAGCCACATAAGTCTTTGTAGCCGAGATGACCCTAACGATGGTACCAAAGTGTTGACGGGTCCGTATTTGAAACTTGGAGACATTTTCTCATTCATTTGTTGTGGCAGATGGTTCATTAAGCAAAATGAACAGTAACCCGACGAATCAGTTTCTAATCAGGTTTCGTATTGTCGTGGCAGATGAATCAATTTTTCATCAAGAAAAAATATGGTTCAAGTCAAAGTTTTGCCAATTGTAACCCGACGAAAAATATTGATAAAATAGCCCTATAGTGAAACTATTTTTTTTTTTAATACTTCTCACATATTTCAAAATAATAAAATTTTAACTTTCGTCACTATTACTTTTGAAATCCTCCAACATGCTTCTGAAATATTTACCAGAACTAAGTTGTTTTGTCGGCATAAATGACACGATTAGGGTTTTTTAGTTAGAGTTCCACATTTTTGTATGGTCTCTCGTATACATTGAAATCCTCTAACATTAGAAATTAGGTTTCCGAAACTACTTAAAATCACGTCAAAGTTTCGCCAATTGTGACCTAACGAAAAATATTGCAAAAATAGTCGGACACTGAAAAAAAATTTTGTGTGTTTTTGCTTCTCATGCATTTCATAATCAACTAAATTTAACTTTCGTCGCCATAACTTTTCAAAATATTGACCGGAACTCAATTTTTTTTATCGATTTTTAGAAATGATGCGATTAGAATTTTCACGCTAGGGTTTCGTATTGTCAAGTCATTAATTCAATGCTACTTGGTTTTTTTTTTTTTTTACTTCTAAGTTTTGGTTGTAGTATGTTAGATAAAACCTTTGTTTTTCCTTATTTAGATTCACACGTTTACATTTAATTCTCCGTTTGACCATTTGACAAACACGTCGAATGGATTAGCGAATTCTTAGACGGCAATTTTCTAGGGAGTGGCACAGATTCAGTTGGCCACTCTCCACCCATTTTTAGGATAGGTTATATTTAAATAGGAATGGATTAACAGACCTTCTCTCTGTTATTTTACGCATTTTATTTTTCTTCCAACAACCTCCTGTCGACAATTTCCTCTCACCGAAAAGAAAGGATTTTCCTGGCTGATTATCGAAATCCAACAAGTGGTATCAGAGCCAAGTTGAAGCCATCAGTGTATATCATTGCGGAGGAGCCATCCTATCAACAATCAAGTTGAATAGCTCAAGTGGTTAAAGTGTCGACCTAACAACACACAGGTCTCAGGTTCGAGTAGAAGAAGATGCAAAGTGCGAAAATAAGCACATCGTGGGGTCCTCCATCCCGAGCAGGCTCGCTCACTCCTTCACGCTGCCGCCAAGTGCCGGCATCTCCATCATCACCACCACCAAGTGATGACGGTGTACAGCGAGTGCGGGAATCCAACATTGAGCAGCTGCGGAAGGAGCTCTCGGAGATCCGCTTTAAGGACGGCGAATCCGTCGATGATTTTTCAATGCGAATCACGGCTGCACAGGTCGTCCCCGATCACCTCGAGCAAGTTGTAATTTCAATCGAGACATTGCTTGACGTGAATGACCTAACGGTGGAAGAGGTGACCGGAAGACTGCGTAACGTCGAGCTTTAAGGAAGACATTGCTTGACGTGATGACGGTGTACAGCGAGTGCGGGAATCCAACAGCGTAACATTTCAGCTGAAGAAAAATACCATTTCAGCTGTCGACAAGGAATCAGCGAGACAGAAATTGTGAAGAAGATGCTGCACAGGTCGTCCCCGATCACCTCGAGCAAGTTGTAATTTCAATCGAGACATTGCTTGACGTGAATGACCTAACGGTGGAAGAGGTGACCGGAAGACTGCGTAACGTCGAGCTTTAAGGAAGACATTGCTTGACGTGATGACGGTGTACAGCGAGTGCGGGAATCCAACAGCGTAACATTTCAGCTGAAGAAAAATACCATTTCAGCTGTCGACAAGGAGGGTCGTCTACTCCTCACTGAGGAGGAATGGCTTGCACGCCTAAAGCTCCGTGACGACACCGGCGAGAGCAATGGGCCCTCCAGCCGCAAAGGCGGTAAGAAGCCGTAGAAATCTCGCCGGCGCATGCACGGGAAAGAGGCGGATCAAAAGAAGGAGGAGTCGACTGATGACGGGCCAATCCAGTGCTCGTACTGTGGGAAGAGAGGTCACCTAAGCAAGAATTGGTGGAGCAAGCTCAGGAACAAGGAGACGGCCGAAAAGGCCCATGTGGCTCAATCTGAGGAGGATGAGCCGGCCCTTTTCATGGTGACTGCATCAGTCCTACCTGACGTCAAACCCGAGGAAGAGCTCCTCAAATCTACAGAGGTAATCGACGACTACATAACTGCTCCGGTGAGCGTCGAACCCAAGGAAGAGCTCCAACTGTGCATAACAAATGCACCGGCTGGGGAGCCAATTCGACTGAAGGAGGAGCGAGTGCTCGCTCAAATCGGTGAAAGAGGCGAGCAGCAAGAGCACCGGCGATGGGTCCTCGACACGGGGGCAACAAACCATATGACCGGGGCCAAGTCTGCGTTCTCCGAGCTTGACTCGGGGATTCGCGGGACGGTGAAATTCGGCGATGGCTCCGTCATCGAGATCGAAGGGCACGGCACCATCCTATTCGTCGGCAAGGGAGGCAATCATCACAAGTTGACCGGCGTCTACTTCATCCCGAGACTCAAGGCTAATATTGTGAGCCTGGGTCAACTCGATAAGGCCGGCTGCCACATTTCCATCAAACGCGGGCTACTTAGGATCCGCGATGATCGACGACGGTTGCTCACGCAAGTTCGGTGCACGGCAAACTGCCTTTACATCCTAAAGCTAGAGATAGAGCAACCAGTCAACTTCTCGGCCAGGTACCGGAAGAAGGAAGACCTATTAGGAAGAGGCGAACCACCTGGACTGGCGGCGCGCCAACTCGAAGAAGAGGCGGCCGAATAAGACGTGGAGTCTGGAGGACATGCCGCCAGGGACACCGAGCAACCGGTCAACCTCTCGGCCAGGTACCGGAAGATGGAAGACCTATTAGGGAGAGGTGAACCACCTGGACTGGCGGCGCGCCAACTCGAAGAAGAGGCGGCCGAACAAGACGTGGAGTCTGGAGGACATGCCGCTAGGAACACCGAGCCATAGGGCTCAAAACAGAGTTCAAACGAAACGAAATAAGGCAGATATAAGACAGGTTTTAGGAGGAGATTGTTAGATAAAACCTTTGTTTTTCCTTATTTAGATTCACACGTTTACATTTAATTCTCTGTTTGACCATTTGACAAACACGTCGGATTAGCGAATTCTTAGACGGCAATTTTCTAGGAAGTGGCACAGATTCAGTTGGCCACTCTCCACCCATTTTTAGGATAGGTTATATTTAAATAGGAAATCTATTTAGAAGATTTCACAACCTGATTTTGAAGAGCAGTCAAACTTTCAGACCTTCTCTATGTTATTTTACGCATTTTATTTTTCTTCCAACAACCTCCTGTCGACAATTTCCTCTCACCGAAAAGAAAGGATTTCCCTGGCCGATTATCGAAATCCAACTTGGTATTGTTTCTTGCACATATAAATAGAATCTAGAACGAGAAATTAGGTGTAACGACCTGAAATTTTCTACTTAACTTAAGGCCATCACTGTATACATATCATGAACATTGAATGCGGAAGTACTTCATTTAAACTTTCATAAAACGTCACCTTCATATTAAAACACAGCCATGGACTTACGTGTTTGAAAAACACCTTTAAAAACAACACAACAAAAGACTAAATAAAAAAATAAACGTTTAAATTAAAAACATCCTATTCTAGTCTAAGTCTAAGAAAATACATACGACTACCTTATGCATGTGCCATGGTCTTGAGTTGCGATGTCATCGTCAACCGTACATGAATGCTTAGCCTTAACCTGTAGTAGCATATGACTTGAGTATTTAAAGAAATACTCAGTAAGTGACCCCCTATCAGGGTTATGCAACAAGAACATGCAAATGCAATGATGAGACCTATCATATCAGTCTATTTTTCCTACGACACTATTCTATGGGTTGCTTGGATATGTACCATATACTCTACACACAACCCATACGTGCGAGTATGGCTCACCAGACAGTTCGCACACCACTGGACCCCTTTTCTTATTGGACGAGCCTGGTATAGTAGCTCTTCTTATGTCAACACCATTAGAATCAGTAACCGTCATGGCAGCATTATGTAAAACATAATGATACTTTGCCTGCCTAGTGGATGTACGCGTTCTTACCCTCGTGATGGAATAGGGGTATCCTGTTGGGATTTATGCCCTAAGGCCTCATAATTAATTATTTAGTTTTTAACAATAATTTTTATTATTTTATTTGTAATTTAATTGTTATCCATTGTATGAAAATCTAAGGTTATTAATGTAATCTTGAACAGTTTGTGGTTGACATACAAGAGAATCGTGTTCAAGTAATAACCTAAAGAGTCTATAGTATATGGATAAGATTGGGTGTCTTATTCCGGTAACACTGTTGATATGGCCCACTTTGTAATCGTTACAAATGATTTGATCCAAATCGTTCATGTGGAGACATGTAAGTGGAGGTATCTTATACAATGAGTTTGTATAAGACTTGACCAAGAAATATTTAATCTCTCTTTATAAATCCGTTAATTGAGAAGATTAATATTTCACATGATGATCATATGCAACTTGATCTTAATCCCGAGTGAGTTATGAACTCCTGCCTGTGAGGGCTTGTTCTTTAATTTACATGGGTGAGAATGACTCTTTTAGCCGATTCAATATGTCTACCATTTTGGGGACTTCAAATAGGGAGTTGGAAACATAATATCATGAGATAGAATTCAATCCTTTCCATATAAGGAAAATAGATGAGTTGTTCTCTTAAGTACTGATTTCGGGACTTGAACAATGGGGCCACACCCTCTCATTGGCCCGAGAGGGACTTGGTTTATGATTGGATCATAAACAAATTGTTCACTAGAGAATCAGTGGTACTTAAGGTGAAAGATGTAATTACATGGGTAAAACGAACTTTTGACCAAGCTGTAATTATGAACAACTCGTGAAGGATGCTTGTAATGATTATATCAATAGACATAATTTGTTCGACAGTGCATAAGAGTGCAACTCTAGGTCTATAGTGGAGTGACCTACCGTTAATGAATGGAAATTGATTAATTAAAGAGTTTAATTAATTAACTTGGTATCATTGGAGCTTATAATCCGTAGGTCCATAGCTTAATAACACTAAAAAGTACAATTTATTTGAAAGAAAATTTGAAGGGTTCAAATTGATATTTAATATATAAGATATATTAAATATAAAGGCGAAAATAAATTTAATTTAAAATGTCAAATTAATATTTAATATATTAGATATATTAAATAAATAGAAAAAAATATATTTAATTTGAAGGGTTCAAATTAATATTTAATATATTAGATATGTTAAATATAAATGAAGAAAAATATATTAATGTGAAGGATTCTAATTAATATTTAATATATTAGATATATTAAAGAAAAAAATATATTTATTGTATTTGATACAATTAAATATTAAATCAATTAATGTATTTTGACACATTAAATAAAAATATATTTAAAATTTGAATGAAATTTAAATTAGTTAGATATATATTAGGATATCTAATATCTAAATATGATTTGTATAAGCTATAATATCCTAATATATTAAATATGCAAATATATTATTCGGCAAATATTCTTATGAGTCCCTATAAATAGGACCCTCGGGTTGAGCCAAAGATACACCAATCTCTCCCACTTTCTCTGGAGAATGAAATTACATCTCTAGAGAATTCTCGAAACTATTCTTCTCCAATTTTTTAAGAATTTTCTTTCACGAGGTTTCCACAAGCCTTGACTTTGTGTTCGAGTCATAGCAAGGAAGATCTCGTGTAATGTTGAAGAACTTTTGCATGGTTGAAAAACTTAAAGGACTTGCAAGCTAGGGTTTCTACAAAGGTAGAGTTTTTACTCTCATATTTATTACTTTTGTTTTAATTCATATTAATCAAAACGGTTCCCAATGCTTCTGCTATGTGGATGAAGAGTTCATTCCCTTCATATCCCCAATGCATGAGCACATAATGCATGAGGTCCCAACATTTTTCCATTTTCATCATCATTTAATATACAACCTCGCTAGTTTTCTATACATCTCATATCGGTTTTCATATCATTTCACATATCGTTCATCATTCATATCATACCGATTCTCATTTTTCAGTTCTCATATCATACATAACTCTAACGGAGTTATATTTCATGTAACGATCCGAAATTTTCTACTTAATTTAAGGTCGCTACTGTATACATACCATAAAAATTGAATACGGAAGACTTCATTTAAATAACATAAAACATGACCTTTATCTTAAAACACAGCCATGGACTTACGTGTTTCAAAAACATCTTTAAAACGACACAACAAAAGACTCGAAATGAAATAAATAAGCGTTTAAGTTTAAAACATCCTATTCTATCCTAAGTCTAAGAATATAAATGCACTATCCTATGCATGTGCCATGATCTTGAGTTGCGATGCCGTCGTCAGCCGTACAGGAATGCCTTGCCTTAACCTGAAAAATGTAGTAGCACATGGCTTGAGTATTTAAAGAAATACTCAGTAAGTGACCCCACTATTGGGGTTAAATGCAACAATCACATGCAATAAAATGATGGGACCTATCTTTTGTTTCGTTTCATTTCGTTTCGTTTCGTTTCTTTTTCGTTTCGTTTCGTTTCATTTTCCCTACGGTGTAATCCTAGCAGGTAATCGTGGACGTGTACCATATACTCTACACGCAGCCCATACGTGCGAGTATGAGCTCACCAGCTAGTTCGCACACCGCTGGGCCACTGTCCCTAGCCGGTGGGCATGCTCTAGGGGCCCACCGGGACCCGTTAAAACTAAAACCGTCACGGCAGCGCTATGCAAGACATAACGATTGTTGTCCTGCCATTTGGATGTACGCGTCCGTACCCTCGTGATGGGATAGGGGTATCCCCCCAAATGCATGATCACACAATATGCATGAGGTCCCACTAGTCCTACAGTCATCATTTAATGAACATAACCCCGTATCACGTTTTCATGCTTACATGTCATTCTCATTCTCATTTCGTTACATATCATACATATTCCTAGCGGGGTTATGTATCATGCAATTTACCGTATTTCATGTCATACAATTCATTCAGTTACATTTCATTACCCATACAACAAGCCATAATCGTACAAGGGCCACACATCGTCACATGCATTCATATCATATCAACTAAGCAGCATAAATAACATACATTCACGTTCACATGATTTCATACTTAAGCACAATAATCTAGCATACAATGTATCATATAATAACCAAGTCATAACGTAAACACTTCATAGTCATATCGTTCTCTAACTTACCATAGCCTTAACGTTCTTATACCTATCATAGATATATCATTACGTGACGTACCTTAGTCATATCATCACCAGAACGCATCCTAACGCCATCGTTCTATCAATCTATCACAAACCTATCCCTTTCTACCCATAACCTAACCGTATTCTTTCATCAATCTCTCCTATCCATAGCACTCCGGTATGTAACCTAACCTTAACGTTTCGTGAACGTACCTTACTCCATCGTTCTATCAATCTATCACAAACCTATCCCTTTCTACCCATAACCTAACCGTATTCTTTCATCAATCTCTCCTATCCATAGCACTCCGGTATGTAACCTAACCTTAACGTTTCGTGAACGTACCTTACTCCTATCATTACATTTTGTTTTGTGCATCCTTCTCGTATCCTATCTCAAACATCTCCTAGAGCACATCATACCATAATTATTATCATACAATCCACATATTATATAACATAACATAACATATAGGAAGCATATCGATCCACAGACAATTCACACATATCAATATATATGACACGTGCAGAACCACAGGGCACGTGTCAACATCAAAAAATAACCATGCCGATAGTAAGGTCACTTACCTGGATAGCTTAAGTCGTTGTCACAAATATATCTTTAATGAAAGTGCAATTCCGTCCTTTGAAATCCGAGTCAACCTATATGAGCTCATGACATCAGTTTCAAGTTTGAACTCTATAAAATTATTTCCCTAATTTACATTGCTCAATAGTAAAATTCTGCCCTGATAAAAATTGTGATGTTTTCTATTACACAAAATTGTAAGTAGCTCACTGCATTTCCTTAAATACTGTTTAACAAATCTTTTCTTAATCTCCCTCCCTCTCTCTCTAATTTTTTTCATTCTGTAAATAGGTTTTAAAATTGAAAGTAGCTCACTGTCGTCTTATATTTCGTTAAATACTGTTTAACAAATCTTTCCTCAATCTCCCTCCTCTCTCTCTCATTCTTTTGTAAATAGGTTTTTCAATTGTGTAAACAGATATTACTGGACAATTTTTAGTTTATTGATTTGCCACCTACAATTTTATTGAATCTAACTTATAACCTTATCGTATAATTAAACTGCTAACAAAAATCTAATAATTGTATATGGGATTTGATTATTATAGACGGTTAAGATAGGAAACAAGATTTGATCCTAAATTAATTTCTTATCACCATAACTATAAAGGAAAAGGAGATATGAGATAGGATTTTACCGTAATAACTGACAAAAATCTCTAAATCTGCAATCTACTGAAAGCCATTGTACTTCTTCTCAGATCTGACTATTGTTGTTTTTCTGTTTCTTTCTTTTTCTTTTGGCAGGTGGGATGGGTCGAGGAGAGATAATTGTGGGAAGGGACAAAGGGTTAGTGGAGAGGGGTGGGGAATGATTATTTATTATTATTTTTTAATTCTAATTTTAATTAATTAATTAATATTATTATTTTAACTATTTTTTTATAAAGTTTTTTTTTTATTTGTTTATTTGTTTATTTATTTTTTGGCTATTACATTTCATGTCATTTATCGTGATTTCATTTCATTCATATCATGTTGTATACACACAATTTAAGAGACATAACATAACGCTTCATGCTTTTAACATAACATTTCATCATATACATATCATACCATTACATATTGCGTAATAGCCCAAAAATAATAATAATAATAATAATAAATAAACAAATTAGTAAATGAGTAAACAAATAAAAATAAAAGCACTAACATTAGATTAGGAAAAGAAACAGAAAAAAAAAATATCCCACATTATGCACAAAGAAACAGAAAAACAAAAAATAATAATAATAATAATAATAATATAAAAAAAAGACCTGCAGAGTAGAAGCAGATTTACATGAAGAGAGATTAATGGTACATATTAAATCATTCCTTTTATCCTATTTTCATTTCATTTTTAGAAAATCACGACCAATTATATCTTAGATCTTCTTTTTGCAATGATTTAGGTCTATAATTTTATGTAACGACCCTCAAATTTACTTATTTAATCTAAGGTCATTAAATGCGGAATTTACATTAAATGGGCCCTTATCATAAATGCGACTTACACTCGCCTTTTATTACCTCGTGAAAAAGAAGAAGAATACAAGAGAAAGAAAGAAAAAGAACAATACTGAATAATGGTCTTAAACATACAATTCATACCGTTTACATTCAAACATTTCATACAATTATGCCATAATCATTCAAAAACAACATAAACGTATGATGGCCCATATCGTTAGATTGGTCAAGCAAGACTTGGTCGATAGGGCCCGTGCACCAGTGCTAAGTGCTCACTAGATGAACTCCAAAACACGGCCACAGAGATACCCCACGCCCATTTCACTGAGGCCAGTTGAATGCTCAATTATAAGGTGCCCAAGCCCTTAGGTGCAATATAATCCAAGAAGTGGAAGATGTGGTTCATGTGGTGGCAGATACAAACATGATTGACAATAATCACCATAGTTACCTTGATAATAACATGCTCACATGCACCCCACTACCTTTAAGATATAAACATGATTGAAACCCAACAATTTTGAAATGTATAGACAATTTCAACTATGGCTTGACATGGTGTGATGGTTGTAAGGAACATAAAAGCTTGATAGGTGAAAAAGTACAAACGAATCATCGAAAAGATCTAAGTCATGCTAAGACACGAGTGATTTATAGTTGTTCTAGCATGGTCTAAAGGGAAGGGGAGTATGCCTCCTAGCATACACTGACCACGAGTGTGGGATAGATAGCAAGGAACTATTAAGATCATGTTGCTAAAACTCGTGGGTAGATACAAAGTAAGTTTCGCCACCAAATATGGTACATCCGTCTTGACGAGAGTGTGGAGTCAAGTAGATTGAAGATATAAAGATATTTATGGAATACTTTTTAGAAGATTTAAACCAAGTAAACATTAACGAAAAACACACTTTTTAATCCCACTTATGTTTGTCATTCTCAACCTGGTATCAAAGCACGGATGGTCTTGGTGTTCTTAAATATCATTTTTTTTTAATGACGGAATCAATCAAATCCAACTTCAAAACTTTGGAGGTTGATTTAGCACATCCCTATTGCATTCATCACTCTGGTCAGTCTATTTACTTGTTCCAATCAAATTAAATGGGACAAATTATCAATCCTGGAGTAAATCAGTGATGCAGGCTCTTATTATCAAAAAGAAATTTGGCTTCATTTATGGCGCAATTGAAGAACCAAATATGCAAATTCAAAAGAATTTAACTCTAGAATCAGTGTAACAGTATGATATTATATTGGAAGTAGATGTCGCTAAAGATATTATTCACGCCAAGACAGCTCGTCAAGGGTGGTTTGATCTTCACAATCAATTCTCATAAAAGAATGCTCAAGCAATTTTTCAGATACAGAAGTCGATAGCAATGATGTCATAGAGAACCATGACACTGTCAACATATTTTACCAAGCTCAAAGCACTCTGGGATGAATTGGAAGCACACCGCACACCATTTACCTGTAATCAACGCCAAATACATGTTGATCCATGGGAAGGAGACAAGTTGATGCAACTACTCATGGAGCTCAATGAGTCTTTTAAAACGGTGAGATCTAACATATTGATGATGACTTCATTACCTAATGTGAGGAAAGCCTATTCATTAATTGGACAAGAAGAGATGCGACATCATGTAACTTCTGAACCTACTGAGAATTTCTCAATTGCAGTAGCAGTGCAAAAGAAGAACATATTTAAAATTCACCAAGGGTAAATCACGTGAACACTGCAATAGACCTGGTCATACAATTGATGAGTGTCGAACCCTTAAGTTTTACTGTAAATTTTGTGATAAAATGGGACATACAGAAGATCGATGTCGAATGATAAATAATTCTAGAAAGGCAGTACAAGTCAATCAATGCAGCGATCGTGGATATCGATCATCTGCAAATATGGCTGATGCTTCTCAACTGAATATAGAAGAACAGTCACCTAATTTCATTCCAAATTTTTCTTTTGAACCATTACAACAAATAGCAAGCCTTATTTGCACTCAGTTATTGTTCTTCTGGTAATTTTGACAGTCATCAACGCTACAGGTTTGTTTCCAGTATCTACATTATCTGTTAACTCTGCTAGTTCTAATTCATGGATTCTTGATAGTGGAGCTCGGATCAAATAATATCCAAAACTTTTGTTATAACTGAACCAAAGGTTGCAATAATCTCTACAATAAATTTTCCTAACGGAGGAACAACACATGTGTCACATAACAATGTTTCTTTTAATTCTAACCTTAAATTAAACAATGTTTTATGTGTGCCTTCATTCAATTTAAACTTATGTCCATCAACAAACTTACCAATGACTTATAATGTTGTGTCACATTCTATCCTGATTCTTGTCTTATGCAAGACTTGGCTACGGAGAAGATGATTGGCTCAAGTAAACAATTCGGATGTCTTTATCATATTTCTTCATCTCCAATCAAATCTTCGGCTCATCAAGTATCTCAGCATATGATTGGTGGAATTTACGCCTAGGCTATCCTTCATTTTCTCGTTTTAAATTTATAGCTAATAAATTGCATCTTAATAATGCTACTTTTTTCTCATAACTGTAGTATTTGTCCATTAGCAAAATAAACTAGGTTGTCTTTTCCAAGAAGTTCAATAACAACACACTCTGCCTTTGATCGGTTACATGTGATATTTGGGGACCTCATAAAATTCCTACTCATTCTGGTTTGCATTTTTTTCTCATTGTTGTTGATGGTTTTACTCGATGTACTTAGACTTTTCTTATGCAACATAAATCAGAACTACAACATATATCAATGAACTTTGTTAAATTCGACCAAACTCAATTTCACACTACTATCAAGATAGTACGATCAGATAATGGGACTGAGTTCGTTTCTTTACAATCATTTTTCACTTATTGTGGCATTGAAATTCATCATACTTGTGTCTATACTCTGCAACAAAATGGAGCAGTAGAACGTAAGCATCGTCATATCCTAAATATAGCTAGATCTCTTTTATTTCAGTCACTTGTTCCACTTAATTTTTGGGGGAATGTGCATTTTAACTATTGTTCATCTTATAAATAGAATATCATCAACATTGTTATCTAACAAAACACCCTTTGAAGCACCTTACAAACGACGACCTACATTGCTTAATGTTTTTTTTGCTGTAAATGTTATGCAACTCTAGTACATCCTAAACAAAAACTTGAATCTTGAGAAATTCCTTGTATTTTCGTAGGATATCCTAATGGTCACAAAGGTTATAAGTTGTATGACATACAATCTCACAAATCTTTTATCAGCCATGATGTTAAATTTTGTAAATATGATTTTTCTTTTTCATCAGCTTCATAAACGTTGACATCGGCTCTTTCAACTCTCATTTTACTCTCTCTAATCCATCTTACTCAAACATCTATTTTCCTCCTATTTCGTCATCTCCTTCACCTTCTGTTCCTTCCCTAGATTCACCCAATAATTTTAATCCTACCTCATCTAATACAACAGTTCCACTCTGACGTTCTATTCATACCAAATAACCTCCAGCTTGGCATAAGGATTATGAGATGTCTTCTGCAGCCAATCATTTAATCTTTAGCTCAAAGTCCCAACACTAGCACTAGATATCCTCTTCATCAGTATCTTTCATTCTCTCATTTTCTCCTACTCAACGTGCTTTTCTAGCTCTTATTACAACCCAGACATAACCTAAAACCTATGATGAGACAGTTGGCGACCCATTATGACAACATGCTATGAATGCTGAAATTGCAGCTTTAGAACGGAATCATACTTGGTCTCTTGTCCCTCTACCACATGGCCATAAAGCTATTGGCTGTCGTTGGGTGTACAAAATTAAATACAACTATGATGGTTTTGTTGAACGTTATAAAGCTCGACTGGTAGAAAAGAGATACACTCAGGTTGAAGGTATTGATTACAAAGAGATATTTTCTCCTACAGCGAAGCTTACTACACTTCGTTGCTTACTCACTATTGTTGCTACTCAAGAATGGTTCACTCATCACTTGAATGTTCAAAATGTTTTTCTTCATGGTAACCTAGATGAGGAAGTCTACATGTCTTTACCACCAGGTCTTCGCCGATAGAGGGAGAATACAGTATGTCAGCTACATAAGTCTCTTTGTGGGTTAAAACAGGCTTCTCGCAATTGATTCTCCATATTCGCTAACCACTATACAAAATTCAGGCTACACTCAGTCAAAAGTCGATTACTCTTTATTTACTAAGAGTAGATGTAACTCTTTCACAGCAGTTTTCATCTAGGTTGATGATATTCAGTTGATAGATAGTGGTCTCAAAGAAATTCAACATCTCAAGACTTGTTTACTCGAGAAATTCTTTATCAAAGATTTAGAAAATTTGAAATATTTACTAGGCATTGAATTTTCTCGTTCTAGAAAAGGAATTTTTATGTCGGAAAGGAAGTATGCTTTAGACATTCTTGTGAACAAAGGTCTTACAAGAGCATATCGAGAAAAACTTAATATGGAGCAAAATTTGAAGCTTTCTTTAATAGAAGGAGAGAAGTTGAATGATCCAAGCAAATACAAATGGTTGATTAGAAGATTAATATATTTAATTGTTACCAGACCTGACATAGTGTGATAAGACAACCCTACTCAGACCAACGATCCAAGCTTTTGTTGAAGCGAGAACCCTTAAATCAAAGAAATTAACACCTCCTTATACAAAATTCGGTCAACCAAGATGTAACGACCCGAAATTTTCTACTTAATTTAAGGTCGCTACTGTATACATAGCATAAACATGAATGTGGAAATACTTCATTTAAACTTTCATAAAACATAACTTTCAGCTTAAAACACAGCCATGGACTTATGTGTTTTGAAAACACCTTTAAAACGACACAAAAAAAGACTCAATAAAATAAATAAACGTTTAAAGAAAAAACATCTTATGCGTAAGTCTAAGAAAATAATATGACTACCCTATGCGTGTGTCATGGTCTCGAGTTGTGATGTCATCGTTAGCCATACAGGAATGCGTTGCCTTTACCTGAAATAGAGGTAGCATGTGGCTTGAGTATTTTAAGAAATACTCAGTAAGTGACCCCACTATTGGGGGTTAAATGCAAGAACATGCGAATGCAATGACGAGACCTATCATATCAGTCAATTTTCCTACGACACTATTCTAATGGGAAGCTTGGATGTGTATCATTTACTTTACACACAACCCATACGTGCAAGTATGGGCTCACCAGACAGTTCGCACACCGCTGGGCCCCTTTTCCTGTCGGGCGAGCCTTCTCTGGTAGCTCAACTTTTGCCGGACATTCATTAGAATTAGTAACCGTCACGGCAACATTATGTAAAACATAACGATACTTTGCCTGCCTAATGGATGTACGCGTCCGTACCCTCGTGATGGAATAGGGGTATCCCCCAATGCATGAGCACACATAATGCATGAGGTCCCAACATTTTTCCATTTTCATTATCATTTAATACAACCCCGCTAGCATTATATACATATCATATCATTTTTCATATCGTTTCAGATATCGTTCATCATTCATATCATATCGTTTCTCATTTTTCAGTTCTCATATCATACATAACTCTAACGGGGTTATATATCATGCCATTTTTCATGATTTCATGTCATTCATATCATGTTGTATACACACAATTTAATAGACATAACATAACGTTCTATGCTTTTAACATAACATTTCATCATATACATATCATACCATAACATATTGCATCACAATGTATCATATCACAATGTTCCAGTTGGAACATTTGGAACACCGTAATCCTTATCATCTTCCCCCTTTTCAAAAAGATTCGTCCTCGAATTAGGAAAATCATCACTTACATCAAAAGGACTCGAGTCAACAACATTGAAAGTAGAATGTACAAAAAATTCTCGAGGAAGATCAATTTTATAGGCATTGTTATTAATTCTTTCAAGGAGTTGATAAGGGTCATCCCCTCTTCGATGTAATTTTGTCTTCCTTTGAGATGAGAATCACTCCTTCCCAAAATACTGGTGCTAGACACCTCCACCCATACAGGGCTTCAAATGGCACCATCTGAATTGTTGCCTGATAACTATTTTTATAATGAAACTCCATGAGGGGTAGGTGTCTATCACACAATCTCTGAGCATGTCCTCCAATACTTGATTCAACCTCTCGGTCTATCCATCTACCTGAGGGTGGAAGGCTGTACTAAAGTGAAGTTGGGTACCCAAAGCTTTCTGCAAACCCTTCCAAAAATGAGAGGAAAATCTAGCATTGCGATCCGACACAAGGGATATAGGTACCCTATGCAACCAAACTGTTTCTCAGTTATACAACTAAACCCATCGATCTACTCGAAATGTGCTCTTACCTAAAATAAAGTGAGCTTTCTTGGTGAGTCTATCAATAATAACCCAAATCACATAAAATCCTCGCCTTGTCTTAGGTAAGACCGAGATGAAATCAATGCTCACCTCCTCCCTCTTCCACTAGGGTATGTTTAAGGGTTGTAGTAACCCTACATGGTATTGTCTTAGGGCTTTTACCTACTGGTTAGGCAACAACCCACAAACTCCATAACGTCTCTCTTCATTCTCGGCCACCAGTAGCTACTCTTCAAGTCCTGATACATCTTCGTATTTTCAGAGTGAAACATATAGGACGTGTTGTGTGCTTCAGACAAAATCTCCTTAAGATTTCTCTCATCCCTCGATACACACTGACCTCCCTACCACAACCGTAATAGCCCAAAAAAAATAAATAAATAAACAAATAAAAATAGTTATAAAAAAAAGGATTTGGTTAAAAAATAATAATAATTATAATAGATAAATAAATAATAATAATTAAAAAAATACGATACCTCTCTCTCCCCACCAATCTTTCACATCCTTTCCCAATTATCTCCCCTCAACTCCTCCTCAACTTTAGAATAATAGTTCTCCTAGAGAGAAAAGAAACAAAATAGAGAAGAAAAAGATTTCTCATACAAACGAGAAAGAAAAGATTGAAGATTTATTTGGGAGAGAAAAAAGAAAATCGCTCTCAAGTAGATTTAATGGGAAGAATAGACACAGACAAATTTTTCAGTAAGATTTTCCTTTTATTTTATATTGTTGTAATTATTTAGATTTTTAATTATTGTCAGGATCAATAGCATTTTTTTTTTTAAAGAGAAAAACAGTAAGAATCAATTTAAGTTTGCCAAAAATTAATTGTGAACTGAATTAAATGAAAAACAGAGCAAATACATAGGGAAGATTTGGAGATTTAAACTATATTTTTTAAAATTGTCTATGTGATTCAAGCAACATAATAATATTGGTAATTTTTACATATACTATCAAACACAACTTAATTTATAAGAGATGACGGGCCATGAAAAGGAAATTACTTTTGAAATATTGTAAGAAAGCAGTGAATACAGTAACTATGTCTTTGGGAAAAAAACAATAGTAATAATAGAAAAGAAAATCTTTAATAAAAATAAAATTATATATATAGATAAAGTCTCTGATGCTTGCATGAAGTTTAACACTAGATCATCCTAAAATATAGAGAATTGCATTTGAAATTGATGTCATGGGTTCACATAGGTTAACTTGGACGCAAAGGACCAAATTGAATTTTTATTAAGGACAAATTGATGACACCAGCCTAAATTAATCAAGTAAGTGACCTTACTATCGACATAGTTATATTTGATGTTGACACGTGTCCCGTGGTTCTGCACGTGTTATATATATTAATATGTGTGAATTGTTTGTGAATCGATATGCTTATGATATGTTATGTATATGTTATGATATGTGAATTGTATGATAATACTTACGATACGATGTGTTCAATGATATGTTTGAGATTGGATACGAGAAGGATGCACTAAACGTAATGTAATGATAAGAGTAAGATATGTTCATGAAACGTTAAGGTTAGGTTACATATCGAAGTACTATGGATATGAGAGATTGATAAAAACGATATGGTCACGATCGATTAATAAAAGAATACGATTAGATTATGAGTAGAAAGAGATAGGATTATGATAGATTGATAGAACGATAACATTAGGATACGTTATTATAACGATATGACTAAGGTACGTTTATGTAACGATATGACTGTGATATGTATAAGAACGTTAAGGCTATGATAAGTTAGGGAAAGATGTGACCACAAAGTGTTTACGATATGGTATAATTACGATACGACATGTGAATGGCGGATATAGATATGTTGTCATATGATATGAAATATGTTATGGTATGAGATATGTGATAAATTGACATGTTTATGATATGATATATTGTGATGCAATATGTTATGATATGATATGTATATGATGAAATGTTATGTCAAAAGCTGGAATGTTATGTTATGTCTCCTAAATTGTGTGTATACAACATGATATGAATAACATGAAATCCCGATAAATGCTATAAAGTATAACTCTGTTAGAATTATGTATGATACAAGAAATGAAAAATGAGAAATGATACGATATGAATGAAAAACGATAGCGGAGTTATATTTAATAATGTTGAAAATGGAAAAATATTGGGACCTCATGCATTATGTGTGCTCATGCATTATGTGTGCTCATGCATTGGGGGATACCACTATTCCATCATGAGGGTACGAACGCGTACACTACTAGGTAGGTGAAGTATTATTATGTTTTGCATAATGCTGTTGTGACGGTTACTAATTCTAATGAGTGTCTGGCATAAGGAGCTACCAGAGCAGACTCGCCCGACAAGAAAAGAGGCCTAGCGGGGTGCAAACTGTCTGGTGAGCCCATACTCGCACGTATGGTGATGGTGTTAATATAACACATGCAGAAGCAATTTGGATCTTAGGCACTCTAAGTACATCAGTTATAGTAAATTAGGTAGCAGGTTCAAAAGCATTAAAACTCAAAGAGTTTGAATACTAACATTTTGTAGTTCAAATCCCTTTTTCCTCACGAATCGGTTTCGAACCATCACTAGTGTCTTTCCTACTATTCTCCAACCTTAGAACGGGATTGTGGAATCCAGTGAGTAACTAAACTTGGAAGAGATTTAGTATATGTGAAGAGAGAGTTTGTGTGGGATTTTCTCAAAGTTTTTCGAAGAGTAATTCCATGTACTTTGATTACTACGTTTATCGAGTCATATTTGCATGCTCATGTAAATTTGAGATTACCAAATTTTGACACTCAAAATTCTAATTTGTGGGATTAATGACAAACATGCTTGGTTAAACCATATATTCCATGGAGTGAAGTCAACATTTTGACTTTCTCTATTTTAATTAGTAATTAATTTTAAATTAAAATAATATTAAATGATTAATTAAACTATTTAATTAATATTTAACATTAAATCAAATGTCAATACCAATCAATTTCTACTCTTACTGTGAATCTCTATTCATAATTAAAATATTTAAATCTTATTTAAATATATCTAATTCTCTCTTCTTGTTTAATTCACAATTAAAACAAAATACGAATATTTTCACAATTAAAACAAAATGCGAATATTTAGAGCAAATTCCTGTAATAGCCCTAAAAAATCATAAATCAAAAAATAAACAAATAAAAAAATTTATAAAAAAATAGTTAAATAACAATAATAATAATAATAAATAAATAAATAAATAAGGTTTGAGAAAAAGTAAAATGACTTTCAACCTAATCAGATTGCTAGATTGCAGCTTTAGAGATTTTTGTCCGTTATTACTGTAAAATGTTATCTCAGATTTCCTTTTAACTATAAGAAATTAATTTAGGATAGATCTTCTTTCCTTTATCCAATATTTTAGCAGATCATGTAATAATGAGATCTCATTTACCGTATTCAATCCATTAGATTTTTGTTGGCAGTTATATAAATCTGTAAGATTAGGAAACAATATTAAAATGGGCCAATAATATCTGTTTATAAAATAAATACTGAGAGTAATATCTATTAGAGAATAAAAATCTATTTACTTCATAGAAGTAAGGATGGAAGATGGAGGAAAGATTTGGTGAACATAATTTAAAAATAAAATCGAAAATATTTGAGTACAAGAAACTCCATTAAATTTTGTTAGTATGTAACGACCCAAAATTTTCTACTTAAATTAAGGTCGCTATTGTATACATAACATAAACATTGAATGCGGAAGACCTCATTTAAATTCCATAAAACATAATCTTTATCTTAAAACACATCCATGGACTTACGTGTTTCGAAAACATCTTTAAAACAACACAACAAAAGACCCGAAATAAAATAAATAAGCGTTCAAGTTTAAAACATCCTATTCTAGCCTAAGTCTAAGAAAGTAAATACCACTATCCTATGCATGTGTCATGGTCTCGAGTTGCGATGCCGTCATCAGCCGTACAGGAATGCCTTGCCTTAACCTGAAAAATGTAGTAGCACATGACTTGAGTATTTAAAGAAATACTCAGTAAGTGACCCCACTATTGGGGTTAAATGCAACAATCACATGTAATGAGATGATGGGACCTATATTTCATTCCGTTTTCCCTACGGTGCTGTCCTAACGGGTAATTTTGGGCGTGTACCATATACTCTACACACAGCCCATACGTACGAGTATGGGCTCACCAGCTAGTTCGCACACCACTGGGCCACTTTTCTTATCCAGTGGGCATACTCTGGGAGCCCCTTACGTCGGACACCTGCTAGAACTAGTAATCATCACGACGGCGCTATGCAAAGCATAATGATCGTTGTCCTGCCATTGGATGTACGCGCCCGTACCCTCGTGATGGGGATAGGGGTATCCCCCCAAATGCATGAGCACACATACTGCATGAGGTCCCAAAACTTTTCCATTTTCATTATCCTTTAATACAAACCCGTTAGTATTATGTACATATCATATCATTTTTCATATCGTTTCAGTTATCGTTCATCATTCATGTCATATCGTTTCTCATTCTTCAGTTCTCAAATCCTACATAATTCTAACGGGGTTATATTTTATGCCATTTATCGTAATTTCATGTCATTCATATCATGCTGTATACACACAATTTAAGAGACCTAACATAACGTTCTATGCTTTTAACATAACATTTCATCATATACACATCATACCATGACATATTGCATCACAATGTATCATATCATAAACGAGTCATAACGTAAACACTTCATAGTCATACCGTTCTCTAACTTATCATAGCCTTAACATTCTTATATCTATCACAAACATATCATTACGTGAACGTACCTTAGTCATCTCATCACAAGAACTTAACCTAACGCTATCGTTCTATCAATCCTAACGCTATCGTTCTATCAATCTATCACAAACCTATCCTTTTCTACCCGTAACCTAACCGTATTCTTCCATCAATCTCTCTTATCTATATCACTCCGGTATGTAACCTAACCTTAACGTTTCGTGAACGTATTTTACTCCTATCGTTACATTTCGTTTTGTGCATCCTTCTTGCATCCTATCTCTAACATATCCTTGAACATATCGTACCGTAATTATTATCATACAATTCACATGTTATAACGTATACATAACATATAAGAAGCATATCGATCCACAGACAATTCACACATCAATATATATGACACGTGCAGAACCACGGGGCACGTGTCAACATCAAATATAACCATGTCGATAGTAAGGTCACTTACCTGGTTAGTTTAAGTCGTTGTCACGAATATATCTGATAAGATAAGGAATCAACTACAAGGGGAATAAGATTCGGATTACCTTGTTGATCGAATATCTCAAGGCAAGAACACTTGATTGAGATTCGAATCACTCCACAAGCAAGATCGATCATATCTAGCTTGAATGACTCTTGTTGATCAAATATCTCAAACACTTGTTTGAGATTCGAATCACTCCACAAGCAAGATTGATCATGTCGAGCTTGAATGATTCTACATGCAATCTAAACTACATAGAATTGCAAAGAAACTTAGCTATTGGCTAAAGAAAAGCACAAATGCTTATTTTACTATATTTTCCAAGTCTGCTTACAAATACAACATACATGGCTTTATATAGCCTCAAAATGAAACTATTAAAGGCATTCCAAGAGTTGTAACATTCCTACTTAATGACCATAATTAGCCATTATGTAAATGTAACCTAAAGTAAATAAAATGTCTTAAAATACAATAACTCTAAATTACTCTAAATTGTAACCCACCCAAAATTTATAACCATCAAACTTCATTCCTCTTCAATGTGACATGAATTGCAACCTCTTTTGATAATTTTGACAACATTTTCTTCACATCTTCATTGAAGTATATTGTATGAATGATGTCTCTTCGTTCATATCATTCTCCACTTCTTCAAGAGGATTCGTCCTCGAATCTATTTGTGAAACTTTGCTCCGAAACATAAGATATGAAAATACAAAGGCCCTCACAACCATCTCTCATGTGTATACACTCAAGGATTTTTTTTAGGCCACTCTGTTTGCACTCATTTACACAAATGAAGCTCTCAATCTCACCTCTTAAAATTTTGAATAGAGCAAAGATTGAATTTTGAACTCTGGGTCGATTAAAATCTAAAAACATGAAAGTAAATAAAAATCAAATTGAAAAAAAAAATGCAAAGGAAACATATATCTGATCTTGAGCCTGAAGCTCTAATACCAAATGAAAAGATAAGGAATCAACTACAAGGGGAATAAGATTCGGATTACCTTGTTGATCGAATATCTCAAGGCAAGAACACTTGATTGAGATTCGAATCACTCCACAAGCAAGATCGATCATATCTAGCTTGAATGACTCTTGTTGAATGACTCTAGAACCATGCCGCACAAAGGACGTAGAAGAGGTAGGAGAGGGAGTGGATGACCTCCCATTAGGAGAGGGGGAAGAAGAGAAACCGAAACTCTTTCCAAGAAGGATTGACTACTGAACCCTATGCGTTTGTACCACTTCCTGAACATGCACCCCCCCCCCCCCCACAAACTGTACCACATCCTGAATACGTACCTCCCCCACAAGCTGTACCCTCTCCTGAAAACGCACCTCCCCCACAAGCTGTACGCCCTCCTGAATACACACCGCCCCCTCAAGCTGCACCACAGGCCGAGTTAGACCCCGCCACAAGGTTAATGTTGGCGTCACTCCAAATGACAATGCAAACAATGCTGGCCACACAACAAGCCACGTTGTTAGCTACGCAACAAGTCGCGGCAATGGCCACGCAACCAGCCAACGCGGTAGCCACGCAACCGGTGGATGCGGTAGCTATACAACCGGCCAATAACCTGCAACCGGATAGAGGTGTGAGTTGAGATGCCCTGATGAACATAAGGTGGCGTGTGCGACATATGTATTACAAAAAGATGCAGAAGTGTGGTGGTCGGATAATAAACAGAGTATCAAACGGGTGAGGGGATTACAACGTGGAAAACCTGAAGTATTATTATCCAAAGGAAACCCGTATAAAGAAACAACAAGAGTTTAACCATTTAACCCAAGGTGATCGCACATTGAATCAGTATGATTAGGAATTCATGAGACTAAGAAGGTTTGCACCGTCATTAGCAAACACTGAAGAGAAACAGACGGAGAAATTTGTGTTGGGGTTGAACCCGAAGACCCGCCGCATGTTGGAGGCTTTTAACCCAAAAACTTATGAATAGGCCCTGAGGACGGCCAAGGCCCTAGAGGAACCTCTAGAGGAGAAAAAACCGGAGCCAACGGTTGTCACAGAAAAGAAACGCCCTATCGAGGCCAGACCCACAGAATTCCAACCACCGCTCAAGAGACTTTGATATCAGAATAGGCTACCTGCTCCACCCCCAATAGCCCCATACCTAATATCGGAGAAACCCCTATGCGACTGTGGTAAACAACATGTTCGGAGATGTTTAGCAGGCTCAGGTATGTGTTATATCTGCAGTCATGCAGGTCACCTAGCCAGAACTTTCCCTACAAGAAGCACAGGAAATCCAAGGAACCCCTTAGAGGACCGATCATTCGAGAACCCACCATACAAACCCGCCCACAGACTAGGGCATATGCAACGACCAGTAAAGAGGCGAGAATGTCTGGCACCGTGGTGACAGGTACGCTTTCTATACTAGGACACTTTGCATTGACATTGTTTGATTATGGTTGTAACGACCAAAAATTTTCTACTTAATTTAAGGTAGCTACTGTATACGTACCATAAACATTGAATGCGGAAGACTTCATTTAAATTCCATAAAATATAACCTTTAACTTAAAACACAGCCATGGACTTACGTGTTTCGAAAACATCTTTAAAACGACACAACAAAAGACCCGAATTAAAATAAATAAGCGTTTAAGTTTAAAACATCCTATTCTATTCTAAGTCTAAGAAAATAAATACCACTATCCTGTGCATGTGCCATGATCTCGAGTTGCGATGCCGTCGTCAACCGTACAGGAATGTCTTGCCTTAACCTGAAAAATGTAGTAGCACATGGCTTGAGTATTTAAAGAAATACTCAGTAAGTGACCCCACTATTGGGGTTAAATGCAACAATCACATGCAATGAAATGATGGGACCTATCTTTCGTTTCATTTTCCCTATGGTGCTGTCCTAACGGGTAATCGTAGACGTGTACCATATACTCTACACACAGCCCATACGTGCGAGTATGGGCTCACCAACTAGTTCGCACACCGCTAGGCCACTGTCCTTATCCAGTGGGCATACTTTGGGAGCCCCTTATGTCGGGATTCGTTAAAACTAGAACCGTCACGGCAGTGCTATGCAATGCATAACGATCATTGTCCTGCCATTGGATGTACGCGTCCGTACCCTCGTGATGGGATTGGGGTATCCCCCCAGATGCATGAACACGCATAATGCATGAAGTCCCCCTATTTTTACATTTATCTTTAATGACCATAACCCTCCTGTCACGTTCTAGGCTTCATGTCATTCTCATTTTCATTTCACATTTCATACACATTTCGATCGGGATTATGGTTCCAGACAGTTTACCGTGTTTCATGTCAAACAATTCATGTTGTTCACATCACATATTCCATACAAACATGCCATAATCATTCAAGGACCTCATATCTTTACATGCATTACACATCACATCAGACTAAAAGCATACATAGCATACATTCACGTTCACATAACTACGTACTTAAGCACAATAATCTAGCATACAATGTATCATATCATAAACAAGTCATAACGTAAACACTTCATAGTCATATGGTTCTCTAACTTACCATAACCTTAACGTTCTTATACCTATCACAGACATATCATTACGTAACGTACCTTAGTCATATCGTCACAAGAACGTACCCTAACGCTATCGTTCTATCAATCTATCACAAACCTATCCCTTTCTACCCATAACCTAACCGTATTCTTTCATCAATCTCTCCTATCCATAGCACTTCGGTATGTAACCTAACCTTAACGTTTCATGAACGTATCTTACTCCTATCGTTACATTTCGTTTTGTGCATCCTTCTCGTATCCTATCTCAAATGTATCCTTGAGCACATCGTACCATAATTATTATCATACAAACCACATATTATAACATAACATAACATATAGGAAGCATATCGATCCACAGACAATTCACACATCAATATATATGACACGTGCAGAACCACAGGTGTAACGCCCCGTTAGGTTATATAGAATAATAATAATAATAATAATAATAATAAAATAAGCAAGAAAAAAAATTTAACCGTCCACCTCTCCTTTAATCTCTCCACCCTACCCTAAGATATGAATCCAACAACTGATCACTTCCATGTACCCGAACGAGCAATTATAAGAAGCAATACAAAGAAGATTCAAGTATCAAATCAAGAAAATAATGGAGTGGCTGACATTGGAAAGTGATTAGAAGACTTGCCTTTGGTAGTTGAACTACCCATTAAGACAATTTATGAATTGCCTTATATTCTTCAATTTATATTTAATAACATTTATTAAAAGTTTGTATGAATTGCCTTATATTCTTCAATTTGTATTGAATAGCATTTATTGGCATTTATAAGTGGTGGGTGGCTAAACTTTATTTTGTTAGGGTTATCTTTTGGGCCTATTTAAATGCATGTAATACTCATGTTTGGGGATTTTGTTGAATACAGAACAAAAAAAAAAAAAAAACCTTTGTTTTCTTGATACCTTTTGTTGTTATTCTTTTTCAAACTTGCTTTAAGTTTGATGTTAAAACCGATTCATTGAATTAGTTTTGATCAAGCTAATTCTGGAGTGAATTGTCTTGGTATCTAAGAGTGACCATCATAGATTCCAAGTTCGATCTAAGAGTCATTCATCTTCTAACCAGCTCTTGGTTGGAATAAATCCGTTAAGTTAGCTTTATTTGTGAACGTTTTGCAAGGATTCTAGAAGGACCTCTAGCTTTGCAAATTTTAGCATTATAGGCGCTTATCACCTAAAATACCTCCTCATCCGTCATCAATCATTCTATAAACAAACCAGAAGAAGAAAGAAAAGATTTTCTGGAAAGAAGAAAGGCAGATACATCTTATGTGGAGAAAGGCTATTTTCTGGGGGAAGAAAGGCAGATAGATTTTCTGGGAGAAAAAAAAAAAAAATAATGGATGTCATTTGAGAAGGTTAGTAGTCAGATTTACCTTTTCCTTTTTTCTTGTATAGGAGAATATTAATATGTTCAATTATTTAGATCTGAAATGATGATATCTTACCAGTCAATTAAAATTTGGTAGGAGAAAAGAAATACAAAGAAAGAGTGGAAGATTGGGAAAACAGATCAAACAGTTAAAAGAAGGGAAGAGAAAGAGAGAGAGAGAGAGAGAAAGATTTAGAAAAACTAGAAATGGTTGTACACAACAGAGCTAACAAAGAATCAGGTAATTAGACCGTTGAATAGAGAAATCACGTAATTAGACGGTTGAACAGAGATAAAAGAATTAGATATGAGAATAGAATTAGAAAAGAATTAGAATTAAAAGAAAAAAATTGAACGGAGAAGATGAAAAGAAGATTGGAATAGATTGAAAATAATTCGGTTAATTGCATAAACATTTCTAAGGAAAGAAATGAAAATCAGATTCGATTGAAAATGGCCAGTACAATAAGGAATTAAAAAAAAAATGATGATTCCTAATATTTTTAGGAAACAAAAGAAAATCAGAATGATATTTTTGGGAAAGAAAAGAAAATCAGATTCCATCAGAGGGTAGATAAACTAGTGATAGAGGTAAGTGGAAAATATGAGAAAATTGTTATGATTTGTACCCATTAAATATAATATTATTAGAAACCATATTTAGATTGAATGATTAAAGTAGCATCAAGTTTATTACCCAATACAATTTAGAAACAATGAAAACATGGAATTCGATTTTTTACTGAGACCGTTTTAGAGCCGTATTTCACATTGTTAGTTGGATTATTAATTAAAATGTGAAATACTAATGAAAGGTGACGAACGGTGCGATATGAAGCAAACTCCAGCAACCTTTGGAGCAGCCTCGAGGAACGGGAGCTTACGTTAATTAAATTAGGGAATACTTCGGCTAAGGCCAACCAGGTAAGTGACCTTACTATAGGATAGGCTAAAAATTGTATGAGTTACGATGATGTATGAACTATGTCGTACGATGTGGTATATGAGTTATGATGATGTATGAACTATGTCGTACGATGTGGTATATGAGTTATGATGATGTATGAGTTACGATGATGTATGAACTATGTCGTACGATGTGGTATATGAGTTATGATGATGTATGAGTTATGATGATGTATGAGTTATGATGATGTGTGGGTTACGATACTTGATTGATGAATGTCGTACTTGATATGTTTGATGCACTTTGTGGCAATATGATGAGTATGATGATTGCGTGACGTTTACCTTAATATGATGATGTTTTCCATATTGAGCATGCTATATGATGATGAGTGCCATATTGCATCATGTCGTTAGATCGACATAGGACACAACCCTAAGAGCGTGAAAATGATATTAATATAAATATCCACGAGTATGTGTTACCTAGAGTAACAAAGAGATGAGACTAGAGGGTTGTGTCAGAAGAGACATTATGATGGATTTAGAGGGACCTCATGCATATTGTATGTTCATAAGCATAGGGCTACTTCCCTTAGAGATGATGAGTGCGGACACGCACCGTATGATGAGCGCGAATGCGCACAGGTGCGAAAGCACACAGATGAGGGTGTTCATGAGGTGCATGACACTATGGGGTTCCGCTGACCTCCGGACGTCGCTACAGATTAGCTCAGAGGGTCCAGGGGGTGTGTGAGCGCCCTGGGGATTCACACTCGCACGTGTGAGTTGTGTGTAGGGGAGTACTACACATCCAATTTGGACGAGACTGGAGGTCACCCCTAAGATGATTAGAGATAGGTCCCTAAATCATGATCGCATGTGTTTGCATTAGCATGGCCCCTATAGTAGGGTCACTTACGGAGTATTTCTTCGAAATACTCAGGCTGTGTGCCATATTGTTTTTCAGGTAAAGGCAAGGCGCACTTGTACGGAGGACGGCGGCATCGCGAGTAGAGACTGTGGCACGTGCATAGGGTAGATTCATATTTAAATTTTTAGTCTTAAGTTAAAATAGGTTGTTTTGCATTTCATTGTTTTAAATTATTTTGTATTTGTTTTTTTTTTCTCTAGATTTCAGTATTTCATATTTAAACAGTAAGATCATGGCTGTGTTTTCCAGAGAAGAAGTTGTTTTAAACGTTTTTGAAGTTTACGTTATAAAAGATGTTCATGTAAGAGTTATATTTTCGCTTTATAGATGAGCATGAGACGTTAGTGGCGACTCTAGATATGTGAAAATTTAGGGTCGTTACAACAGGGCACGTGTCAACATCAAATATAATCATGTCGATAGTAAGGTCACTTACCTGGCTAGCTTAAGTCGTTGTCACAAATATATCTTTAATGAAAGTTCGATTTCGTTCTTTGAAATTCGAGTCAACCTATATGAGCTCATGACATCAGTTTCAAGTTTGAACTCTATAAAATTATTTCTCTAATTTACATTGGCCATCGTAAAATTCTGATATTTAGTGTTAGACAAAATTTAAAGGAGCTCACTCCCCTCTAATATTTACTGTTTTATTGTAAAATCCTGTTCAACAAATCTTTCCTCAATCTCCCTCCCTCTCTCTCATTATTTTCATTCTGTAAATAGGTTTTTCAACTATGTAAACAGATATTACTGACCAATTTAAGTCCTATTGTAAGTTGATTGTTTGGCTACGATCTTCTAGTTTATAGATCTGCCAACTAAAATTTTATTGAATCTAACCTTATAACCTTATTTCGTATAACTTAGCTAACAAAATTCTAATCAATTGGATATGAGATCTGATTATTACCTGATCTGATTATTACAGGACCTTTTAAAATATGAAAAAAAGATGTCATCCTAAATTAATTTCTTATAACCATAACTATAAAAGAGGACCTGTTAAGATAGAAAAGAAGATGTGATTCTAAATTAATTTCTTATAACTGTAACTATAAAAGAAAAGGAAATCTAACATATTCTATGTTGAAAGTCCATTTTACTTCTCAAATCTGACCATATATATATATTTTTTTTTCAGTTGCTGAGTTGAGGAGAGATAATTATGGAGAGGGATGAGAGCTTAGTGGACACAAATGGAGAAAGATTTTTATTTGTTTATTTCTTTATTTATTTTTGGGCTATTATATTATATCCCTCTAAACAAAACTTTGGTCCACCAAAGTGTTTTAATCTTGGAATAACTCGGTCCTTATTCTAAGAGTTCTTTGTTAAGTCTTCAAGTACCACTAAGTAAAAATTCTTAACAAGTATACCCTAATCCGTATGAGTTATAACATTTATTTGCATGCATAAAACTTTCATAAGGCTATCACTTTGTATTCATAGAATCTTTGATTCTTTATAAGGTTTCTTGTCAGATAGTTAGGTATTTTAAATCTTGATTCATACCCTAAAATTGTTTTAATTCCCTAAAATCTTTCATACTTACCCTTAATATCAAGTCTCATAAATTTTTCCTACTGTATTTTGAGTCTCCTAGGATTTTGAAAATGTCATAGAATTTTCATAAGGGTCTTTTGGTCATTTACCACCCCAAATCTTGGTTTAATTCTTCAACATATTTCGATGGTCTTGTAACTTTGTGCAATCCCTTTACACCATGACATACGGCTCCTCATCAAATTTTATATCACTTGGAGGTCACTTTGGTCATAAGCCAGTGGTACATAATTACAGGGATATTTTAGTCATTTTACACCTACACTTGGTTTAACCCGTTATCATAACCTAATAGTCACCAAATTTCGTACATAACCTTATCATGCCATATTGAGCCTTCTTTTAAAATTTCATGGACAACATAATTTATCTAAGGTTTGTGGCTCAGACACTTCATTGAAATAAATGTTCATGTGTACAATAAGGTTGGAAAACTTACCTAGTTCCTCACTTTTTTTTTTTTTTTTTTCTATAATTCCATCTACTGGATCAATAGTTTTACTAGTTTCTGATTTACATTGTTCTCCAAATCAGATTTTCTACACTTAGCTAAAGATTCACTAATTGACCTGTTTGTCCATACATCTTCAAAATCTCATTTTAAAATACGGGATCTACGCCTACACAAGAAAATTGTTGGTAAAACTCCAAAATGACACTTTCTTTTGATCTAAATTTTTCCTCTCCTTATCATTAAAGAAAGACAATGAAAAATTTCAGGGTAGAAACCTTCTCGAGAATTTCTCTTAAGATTCGAACCCATAGCTGATGATAGAACTAGAATAGATTTTTTTTTTCCTACTCACACGCACTCATACCGTTGTTCCTCGATCAATCTCTAATTTTAATCTTCCTCCCCAATAAAATATTACGGTGCTGGTATAGACCGAAATTTCGTTAGAGTCCAATTCTGACCAATAATAGATACCGGGGCTTTGCAATATTTGACTGACCACAATTCTATATAGTCCATTTACTATAGGAGTTCCCCGAGAATTCACTAGAGGAATGTTTTTAATTAAAATTGTTCGTTCTCTCTATTTTTAATAATTAAAAGAAAGAAAGAATTGTTTTCCTTTCCTCATTATTGTTTGTGTCCACTTGATTTGGTTCATCATTAATGTCTCATCTTTGTAGATGAATTCCATATACAAATTTGCCTATTTTCCCCTACAAAATCAAGAAATTTGTAATACTTCTTCTCTTTTGGCTACCTACCCCAATTCTAGTAAATTTTTGGAGTCAAAATCATGATATGAAATTGGTTAAGAACTCCACCCTATCCCAATGCAAATAGAATGCACTAGTAATCATATGGATCTATAAACGACTTACCGTATTTGATTTTTTGTCAAGCTAGAGTTTGAGAATTTGGTAACTTTCGTTGGAAACATTGTCAAATAGGCTTTTCTCTTGGTATACCTTATCTAGTATAGCCCAAAACTAATGTTCCTATAACCATAACGGAAAGACAACAGAACCCTTTCAACGCCTTTGTAATATCAAGAATGGGCTTAACAAAATTCTCTTCTAAAAATTGGTATTATTTAAGCATGGTGGATATCCTCAATGCCATAAAACTTGGGATACTTGAAAATCAAACTTAAAATGACAGTTTTGAAACTTTAACTATAATAATACCTTTTAACTAGGTTGACATTGCTAAAAGAAATTGATTGGTAATTTTCTACAACAATTTGTTTATGTTGAGCTTCCTAAGTGTATTCGTATACCCTAAGGAGGATTACCACAAAACTTCAAGTTGATTTAGAGACAATGTCCTACTCTAATCCTCGTGTATCCCCCACCCAAGTTCATCTTAAATCATGGTTTCTTAAATTTAAGGTATCTTGACAATCTCATATCTCATAACGTAGTCTCTCTCCATATACCTCTAAAATTTTGACCATGATCGTAATGCCTCGTCCAAACTGTGGCTCGATACTTTTAAATCACCTTACAACTTCCCTAATTGGTTGTATTATTATTTATTTATTTTTTTTAAATTTTCACTTCGTATTGAGGCAGGAAAGTTTTTTACATCTCAGTACTTCCAAAGCTCAGCTTCCATTAAAGACACTTATGTCATTCACCAATCAATTTAAGTATACATGTTTTAAACTTTTATGGTTTTAACTCTTTTTTTTTTTTTTTTTTCTTCTTCTTCTTCTTCTTCTGATACTTTAATTTCATCTTTACATACTTCAAAGTTATAAAATTTTCTTTCAGACACTACCACTTTTAATATCTATAGTATACTATAGGATATTGACATCTATCAAGCTTCTTAGGTCATTTTATTTCATCTAAAACTACTTACTCTTCCGTATACATTGGTACAGTCCTCCCCATCTCTATGGTCATACGACTGTGTAGTTTATCTATGTTCAAGACGTCTAACTAAAACATATGATCTTGCTTAGCAAAATCATTTTCACGCATACTCTAACATTTAGTAGCTTACTAAAATTAAAGCTAGCAACAATCTCAGTAAATCTAAACATCATCAATACAACGATTTACTTTCACATGCCATGCAAGGTAAAACATAACGTATTCTAAATTAAAATAAATATAGAATTAAGCTAACATGAATACAGTAAATTATAATACAATCAATAGAGTAAAAGTCCAATTATGAGTTATATTTTATAATGACCAAGCAATAACAACATACACAATCCACGACATTTCATTTTCTTATCTTACGCAAGACATACCTGAAGGAGACGGGGCACCGACGGTGGGACCATGGAACATGCCAAGCCTACATCGTAGGCTAGTCTACAAGATCTATAACCTAGAGCTCTGATACCAACTGTAGCGACCTTAAATTAAGTAGAAAATTTTGGGTCGTTACAATGGTTCTACCCATTCGTTTGTATCTTTACCATTTGTTAAACAAGAAGGGTTCGTAGTAGAACCCTTAATGCATGTATTGTCGGTCGGTACCCCAGCAGAGATAGAACTAGTTACGAAAAATAGAATAAAAGACAGACAAGTGATAATAGTTGGACAAACCATCCACGTAGACTTAAAAGTAGTGGATATGACGGATTTTAACGTCATACTAGGAATGGACTGGCTAGCCGAAAACTTTGCTGGCATAGACTGTCATAAGAAAGAGGTGATATTCACACCTCCAAACGAAGGTACCTTTAAGTTTAATGGAACCTTCATAGGTACCACCCAAAAATAATATCGATGATGAAAGCGAGACGCCTGGTACAACAAGGGGGGTGGGCGTTTCTAGCCTGTGTAGTAAACACAAAAGGAAAGGAAAAACCAATAGATACAGTACCCATAGTAAACGAATTTATAGATGTCTTCCCGGAGGAGCTCCTGGAAATCCCTCCACCGCGAGAGGTAGACTTTGGAATAGAGTTGGAGCCAGGAACGGGACCTATCTCTATGGCCCCATACCGCATGGCACCAGCAGAACTAAAAAAACTTAAATCACAACTGCAAGACCTATTAGATAAAGGCTTCATTCGACCTAGCGTATCCCCTTGGGGAGTGCCAGTGTTGTTTGTAAAAAAGAAAGACGACTCTATGCATCTATGCATTGATTATAGAGAGTTAAACAAGAGGACGGTAAAGAACAAATACCCATTACCCCGCATTGAGGACCTATTTGACCAACTTCGAGAGGCGACAGTGTTTTCCAAAATAGATCTTCGATCAGGATACCATCAAATTAAGATTAAAAATGAAGATATAACGAAAACAACCTTTCAAACCAGATATGGCCACTATGAGTTTGTGGTAATGTCTTTTGGTCTTACTAATGCCCCACTATGAGCAGTATTCATGGAATTAATGAACCGAGTATTTAAGGAGTGCTTAGACTCGTTTGTGATCGTGTTCATAGACGACATCTTGATATACTCGAAAACGGACCTAGAACACCAAGAGCACCTTCGCAAAGCCCTAACTATCTTAAGGGAGAACAAGTTTATGCCAAATTCTCCAAGTGCGAATTTTGGCTACGACAGGTTTCGTTTTTGGGCACGTAGTGTCTAAAGACGGAATTTTAGTAGATCCCAACAAGATAGAAGCTGTCACGAAATGAAAACACCCAACTACGGTCACCGAGATACGAAGTTTCTTGGGATTGGCGGGTTACTATCGAAGGTTTGTTCAAGACTTTGCTAGAATAGCCACGCCTCTCACCCAATTGACAAAAAAAGGTGTACCCTTCATTTGCAACGATAATTGTGAGGCTAGCTTTCAAGAACTAAAACAAAGACTAGTGTCCGCCCCAGTGCTCACGGTTCCAGAAAGTTCTATGGGATACATGATTTACAGTGATGCATCCAAAAAGGGGTTGGGTTGTGTACTGATGCAACATGGCAAGGTTGTTGCGTATGCGTCACACCAACAAAAGGATTATGAGAAAAACTATCCTACACATGATTTGGAGTTGGCGGCAGTGGTGTTTGCGTTAAAAATTTGGCGGCACTACCTGTATGGCGAAAAGACCCAAATTTATACGAACCATAAAAGCCTAAAATACTTGTTCACCCAAAAAGAATTGAACATGAGACAACGTAGATGACTAGAGCTGGTAAAAGATTACGACATAGATATCCAGTACCACCCTGAAAAAGCAAACGCAGTCGCTGATGCACTAAGTCAAAAAGCAGTACACTCATCGGCCCTCATCACAAGGGAGCCACGAGTGCGAACTGATTTCGAACGAGCTGACATAGCGGTAGTAACCAAGGAGGTTGCAGCCCAAATAGCCCGACTGACAGTGCGTCCCACGCTCAGACAGAGGGTCATAGACTCACAACGTGAGGATCCAAGCCTAAACAAAATCCTAAACCAGTAGAAAGTAGGCCCAATGGACGGTTTTTCTAAGTCAACAGATGATGGACTATTATGTCAAGGACGTTTATGTGTCCCACCAGTGAGCGAAATAAAGAACGAAATCCTAACCGAGGCACACAACTCACCCTTCTCGATACATCCAGGTGGAACAAAGATGTATCAATACTTGAAACAACACTTATGGTGGCAAATTATGAAAAAGAATATCGCAGAATACGTGAGTAAATGTCTGGTGTGCCAACAAGTAAAAACCCCTAGGTAGAAAATCGTCGGGCTACTACAACCTCTAAGTATACCGGAATGGAAATGGGAAAACATTGCTATGGATTTCATAGTAGGCCTACCCAAGATACTAAAGGGCTACACAGTAATTAGGGTGGTTGTCAATCGGCTGACAAAGTCGGCACACTTCCTACCGGGTAAGGCAACATATACAGTAGACAACTGGGCTCAACTGTATGTTAAAGAAATTGTGAGGTTGCATGGAGTTTCGGTGTCTATTATGTTGGACCGGGACCCGCGTTTTACGTCGGCCTTTTGGCGCGGACTCCAAAAAGCGTTGGGTACCCGCGTTTTACGTCGGCCTTTTGGCGCGGACTCCAAAAGGCGTTGGGTACCCGCGTTTTACGTTGGCCTTTTGGCGCGGACTCCAAAAAGCGTTGGGTACCCGCCTCGACTTTAGCACCGCCTTCCACCCACAAACTAATGGCCAAACGGAACGATTAAACCAAATCCTTGAAGACATGCTTCGGGCATGTGTTATGGATTTCACAGGGAGTTGGGACACTAAACTACACTTAATGGAATTCTCGTACAACAACAGTTTCCAAGCAACCATCGTGATGGCACCCTTTAAAGCGTTGTATAGAAAACGGTGTAGATCCCCATTGTGCTGGGACGAAGTAGGAGAACGAGAGCTGCTAGGACCCGAGCTGGTCCGCATCACCAACGAGGTGGTATAGAAAATTAGAGTATGGATGCGCACCGCACAGAGTAGGCAAAAGAGCTACGTCGACGTTATGCGTAGGAACTTAGAGTTCAAAGAGGGAGACCTAGTGTTCCTAAAAGTAGCTCCTATGAAAGGCATTCTAAGAGTCGGACGAAAGGGGAAGCTAGGCCCCTGATTATCGGACTGTCGTAATTTTAGAAAGAATAGGTTCAGTAGCTTACAAACTAGCTTTACCACCTTCACTCTCGAGCGTACACGATGTGTTTCATGTGTCCATGTTAAGGAAATATATTGCAAACCCTACGCACGTAATAGACTATAAACCTCTCGAGATCGAGGAAAATTTAAGTTGTCAGGAGAAATCGATTAAAATCCTAGCCCGAGAAGTGAAAGCCTTACGTAATAGAAACATAGGTTTCATTAAGGTATTGTGGAGTAACCACCAAATCGAGGAAGCGATGTGGGAACGAGAGGAGTAAATAAAGGAAAAGTATCTCGAGTTGATCTAGAAGTTCGAGACTTTCAAGGACGAAAGTTCTTTTTAGTGGTAGGTAATGTAACAGATCGGATAAAAAAAATAAATAAATAAATAAAAAAAAAATAAATAAATAAATAAATAACGGAGTCGTTGGTAGGACCGAAAACTCCAGCGAACGCTGGAGTTTTCGTTCGCACACGACCCACAAAGGGCGGCCGAAGACTAGGTCACCAAGGAAACTTGATCCCGACCTTCAACCACCCCAAGACACCTGCAAAGAAGGAAAAAATACCGTCAGCAAGGGAGACGAAACGTCGGATTTCTGAACCCTCTCAGATCCGGGAGTGTGAGGCCTTTACGAACCAAATCAATACCAGAAACGAAATTAGGGGGAGAAAGGGACTCAGGAACGGAGGAAAAAAGAGGGAAAAGGGTTTCGATACGACATTAACGAGGAGAGAGAGAGGTCACCGGAAAAACGTAGGCAACCGGGTGAAGAAGACGAAGTCCAACCCGAGGGCCAGATCCCGCGACCCAAACCGAGTCCAACCATCGTAAGTCAGTCCAACACCCGATGACTCCCGCGACCCTATCGCCTCAGCCCAAACCTGTAAGCCTAGTTACGCCCTAACCCACCAGCCAGGACCCGAGAGCAAAAACTCAACCGACCCGAGACCCGCAAGCCCAGTCCAACACCCGACACGCACAGCCCAGCCCACCTACACGTTTCCTTTAGCCCAGGCCGGCCCGTCACCCGCGACGTGACCCAAAAACCTGCGAGCGACTCGAGACCGCTGCACACGCGTCGCCCTCTGGTTGTACCACGTGGCATGTTTGCAGCGTGACACCCCTCGGCTCTGGCTGCGGCTTCTCAGCTCCAGCGACTTATTTGGCTCGGGAAACTTGTTTCCAACCTGTTTAGCACCGTTCCGACCCTCTCGAACCTAGTTTTGGCCTTATTTAAGGTAAAATAGATCATTTTAAGATCGTATTTAACAAATTCAAGTTGAAAATTAATTATGTTTGTGAAATACTAACGAAGGTGTCGAATGATCCAATAGGAACCAAGCACCAACGGAAGCATAGAACGGTTACGAGGAGCTAGGAACTTACGTTTATATTTTAGGGAGTACTTTTGCTAAAGCCTACCAAGTAAGTGGCTCACCGGTCGTAGATTACGTGTTATTTGTTGTATGTTGGTACGTGCCCGTGGATTCGCACGTGTCATTAAATTGTATGTTAGATTGTTGTGCTTAAGTACGTAATCATGTGAACGTGAATGTATGTTATGTATGCTGTTTAGTCTGATGTGGTGCATAAAGGTCATAGCTAGGATTATATTGCATGATTATTGTCAAGGTAAATAACTATGGTGATTATTGTCAATCATGTTTGTATCTGCCACCACATGAACCACATCTTCCACTTCTTGGATTATATTGCACCTAAGGGCTTGGACACCTTATAATTGAGCATTCAACTGGCCTCAGTGAAATGGGCGTGGGGTATCTCTGTGGCCGTGTTTTGGAGTTCATCTAGTGAGCACTTAGCACTGGTGCACGGGCCCTATCGACCAAGTCTTGCTTGACCAATCTAACGATATGGGCCATCATAGACTTCAACCGGTGTTATAAGACCTCTTCTGTCAAGATAACCATTATTGGTGTTGGGGCACTACTGGTTCGAGGACTCCATGTGATGTCCCACATTGGTTGGGGAGGAGAACAAATCACCCTTTATAAGGGTATGGAAACCTTCCCCTAGCAGACGCGTTTTAAAGCCTTGAGGGGAAGCTCAAAGGGAAAGCCCAAAGAGGACAATATCTGCTAGCGGTGGATCTGGGTCGTTACACTCCATCCCATGGTATCTCGCTTTATGGGGTTTCTTGGGTCGAATCCTCTCAAATTTGCCTCCTTTCTCTATTGCCACTACCTCTAGTAGCAGCTTCTCTTACTTGTGACACCTTGATTTGTCATAGGTCAACCAACTTAGGTTATAACTCATTTAATCATGGTAGCATTTGCCTCTTTGAACTGGGGAAGGCACACCTTTCTAAAGCTATTAGGCTGTAATGTGTGATCGTGTCTCCTTCAGCTTTTTATCAGAGTAGTAGGGCGTGGTAGAAATACGCCTGTGATCCTACTAACTTATCTGACCGGAACGAATAGAATATGCTTTACCGAGTGTTTGAAGGTTCCGGCAATAGAATTGAAGCTGCACGGTCAAACATCATCCCAGAAGCGAATCAGCTTACCATTGCGCAACCAAAGTCTAGCCCAAGTTCTGCCGGAAAGTCTCTCTGTACCAACCGGTCCCAAGGTAAGGATTACACCTATCCTAAATAAAGTTGCTAATTCATGTATTTACTTATTTATTTAATCATGACGAGGCGTTTCTTGAGGGGACTCAACAACTCTCTGTCCAGGGAACAATGTATAGGACCTATCAATTTAGGGTTGTGATACCAGTCTATAAAGATACGTTTTTTGAAACTTCGATTCATAAACCACTATAAGATTTAATAATTTTTATAAAAAAATAAATAAATGGTGACACATTAGAATTCACACTTGGAATTGAAATATATAAAATTCATACAACACTCAAATACAAAATACATATGTTAGAGTTAATTACAAAATGAGTATACAAATATTCAAATAGAAACAAAAAACCAAAATATATAGAAGACTAAAAGATATAGATCTAGGGATCCCCTATAGCCACATGGCACCTAAATACTTATGTCATTGACCGATGCCTCATAAACCATCTAAAAATAGGAAAGTAACACGAGTGAGCATAAAATAATTAGTAAACAACTTACCTGAATTAGTAAACAACTTACCTTTTTCCAAGATTAACGGTGGATTCTTAGCTCTAGACGAGCTTCTAGGGGCACTAAGATTAACGGTGGATTCTATAGCTCTAGACGAGTTTCTAGGGGCACTATGCCCTTTTAACTCTCTGTTCCTTAAGTTTTGACTATATTAAAGTCTTTACTGAATTGTTGATTTTTTGTCTCGTAGTATCTCATGTACTAACCCTATCAGGGCTCCCATCGCCATCTTTCAATTGTTAATACGATATATAAGGATCGCTACTACAAATAGTACTACACCCTTGATAGTGAAATATTGATTGGTTGTTGAACCCTGTGAATTGCATGAAAGTAGGATACTCACCTACATAATCATGTGTTTAGTGCGGAGACGAGCACATGGTTTGAAGAGTGACTTAGTAATCCAACATCTATCTTTTATAGGAAGTAAAGGAGCTCAAGGCAATCAAAGTAATAACCCTTGCTCAACACCTATAATCTAGACGGGGAACCATCCAAATTTCTCATGGGAAGGTAAAATGTAAAATGCAAGTGCCACGTAAGCATAAAAGTCAATGTACCCACAAGGGCCAACCTAATCTAAGTGCATTTGGAGTAAGACAGAGATTGCCTCACGCTCAGAAAGTTAACAACTCTCAACATATACTATGTACCTCTTTTATAGTCTCATGAAAGAATCTATGACAAAGAATGATGCATTAATCCAATGCCAACAAGCTTATTTAACAAACTTGGAGATACAAATGAGGCAACTAGCCACTAAACTAAGAAGTAGACCTCAAGGAAAGTTCCCTACCAACACTAAGAATCCCAAGAGAGAAAGGGAGCAATGACATTAAACTTAGAAGTAGCAAGACATTGGATCTAAGAAATCACTGTTGTCTGAAAAACTAAGAGAAAGAAGATGTGAATGAAAAAGACTAGCATATAAGCAAACCTCAAGAGGATATACAAAATAAAGAAGAAAAACTAAAGGAAGATGAAGAAGACCACACTTTAAAGAAGGGTTAAAGGAAGATGAGGAAGACCACACTTTAAAGAAGGGTTAAAGGAAGATGAGGAAGACCACACTTTAAAGAAGGGTTAAACTAAGGAGGCTCATTTTGAGTAGTTCCTAGACATTCCAAAGGAGATTCACATAAATATGGAAGCTTTGAAGCAAATACTAAACTGTGTGAAAGTTCTGAAAGCATGTAAGAAGAAACTTGAGAAATTTAAAAATAGTGTCGTATATTGCAATCTTGAAAACAAAATCTCAACAAAAGAAAAAGACCCATAATCATATATCATACATGTTTTTGAAAATGAAAGAAATCAAGCAAATAAATAAACACATCAAAATAACACAATTTAAATGCATACATTCGCATTCACTATTTAAAATACAAATATCATTTGCAAATGGAAGAGTTACAAAAATCATGAACAAATAAACAGAAGACTAAAAAAAAATCCAGTCAACGAGGTCGCCTCGACAGCCGCACGACCCAGCACACCTCCATAATGACTAGTGCTCTACTGCTCACCTGAAGATAGGAAATATAGCAAGAGTATAAAAGTATAAGCAACCTACTTGTAAGCTCTCGCTGAAACTTATTCATATACACAGAATCTAAAGCTATGTGCTTATACTAACCCCTAAAATTAGCGAAACTAATAGCCGTATTAACTTATCCAGGTCACCAAAACCCTATACATACCTCCTATATGGAGTGTTCTAACCTCCTATGTTATACATACCTAGGTCCCTCATAATACTTGTGCGAAGTGCAACTCGAGTCAATATGCCTCAACCTGTATGCTCACAAGGTCGAGCCGAGGGTAAGTCTAATAAGTTGTGGAGGAGCCCTTTTGCTCTAACGTAATATACATACTTCACACCTGGCTATTTACTGAGTTCCAACCGGAGGATTATCCCTAGTGGTGTCAGGTTATAGCTGCTTGTTGTATTGCCTTCCAGGCGGAGACAGTTCATTCTCCCTCTTGGGCTAGACAGCAAACTACATGTCATGTTGCTCTTCCAAGTAGAGACAGTAACTGTCATGTTGCTCTTCCAAGTAGAGACCGTAACTGTCATGTTGCTCTTCCAAGTAGAGACAGTAACTAACCTAGCTCCTAGTTCCACCACTAGGCACAACCAAAACTAGCATTATTATATGACTCTTGAAACTCACTAAGGGTGACAATTGAGCTAAATGTACCAAATAGACCCTAACCCCTCTTGGTTAGTTTACAAATAAGGGTTGCACCCGTCCTTACAAGATACCTGGTCAACCCAAAGGAAATAGTGGGACCAGTAACTATGTTCTAGTACCTTAGTAATAAAAAAACAACGGTTCTTGATCTATAACCAACATAGCAAACACTCTAGGGCAAATGACGATCATCCGAAGTATAACTTGGCATAACCGAGATTCCTAACCCCCTAGCATGCATCTAAAGACAATCATAACATACATCATGCTCAACATGTTCAATACAAGGAATAAAATCAACCTAGGCATGCTGGAAAGCTCATAAACATGTTCAAACTATTCAAGTTCTCAAACATGAATAACGAAAGCTATAAAGCTATCAATTGTGCTAAATTGTAAACTATACATGTTTCTAGGTTTAATTATCATGATACTAGGGTTTGGGGTTTAGGGTTTAGAGCATCTGCAGAAATGGCATCCGCAGGGTTTAAATATGACTTCTAATCATATGCCCCTTGTCCTATCACTAGTACTACTTGGTACTTGCTCCATATGGCTACTTACTTGCTCGTGTGTGTTTGAGCTCTTGTTTCTCAACCTTCCCAAAGTTGTTTTCCTTCTAAGTTTCTAAGGTAAGCTGCATATTGTGCATATTGTGTCTAGTTTCTGAAACAATAAACAATTTCATACTAAACTTCTAGGGTAGGTGGAAATTATCTTTCTACTCCCTAATGACAATAGAAAGATAATTTTTCCAAAAAGATCAAAAGGACTTTAGTACGTGGAGGAACATTAAGTAGGATATCACCACAGTTTTTTTAGAAGGAAAAATTAACACTCTTGGAGTGGAGTGATGTCCCGTAAGCTATTCCAAATGACTAGGGTTACTTAGGCAGAAGTGGTAAATCCTCGAGGGACTTCACACGATTAGCTTAAGAGACTGATGAAATGTGGTGTTGGACGTTTTGATGTTGTAGTGAGTACGGATGCCTGTAAGACTTCAAGGAAAGAAGTAGAATAGTAAACACACCATAAGAAATGTTGAGGTGTAAGCAAATGGCTTGCCTCCCAAGGGGCATTGATGCTAACCATGAGGGAGCACCCTTACCAGACCATGAAGCATCAAAGATAGGATGTCGTGATGTACTTTGAGCATCACCTAATAGGGGTGTTGAGACAAAGTAGGTCAGCCCAACCGTACTGGAGAGGGATACGGTACATGAGTAGATTTTCTATAGTAGTGCCTAAGTGGGGGTACTAAGAGGATACAAATCTAGAGAAGCATAGAAGATAGGTCCTAATGGGAAGACAAGTAGGTTCAACGAGCTATAGGATGTTGTGAATGACGATGTCTCTTTAAAAGGAGAAAGAGGCTAGTAAAATGATATCTTTAACAGTATGTTGCTTTTGAAATGTAATAGAAAATTATGGTCCCATAATCAATATGAACTGTAGATGAATTGGTCTAAAATATGAAGCAACCACAAGAAATGGCTTTTAGAAATTACAAAAGCTGGAGAGGGATGACACGAGTGAGTAAAATGCTCAAGTTACCAATGATTTAGCTTTTAATGCATCCCAATTCTTAACTCAAAAGAATGAAAGCATCTCAATTCTTAATTCAAAGGAATGAAAGCATCCCAATTCTTAATTCAAAAGATTGAAAGCATTCAAAACAATATCCAAGAACTTTCATTTGAAGCATGAAGAATGAACTTACAAATACATTATCTTTTTCCCCTTTTGCTTATTCAATAGACTAACATAACCTCGATTCTAAAGCATACTGGAACCTAACTGGATCACAGTGTTCCAAATGTTCTAACTAAACCTATTACACGATCCAAGGCCAAGAAGATTGAACAAGCATTCATTCTTCATCTACAAAATTGGATAGGCTCGGTTCAACCATCATTTCATGTGTTACAAGCTGATTCGATTGAGGAAGAACCATTTGGAGCTTCAGAGGATGAAGTTGCAAGCATCATTTCATGAGTTGTTAGAGAACTTTAATTATTATTTTTAATTTCATAAAGTTTGTAATGGTCAAATTGACTTCGTCTTTTGTGGATATTTAAGGGGATCGGGATTAAATCATGGCCACTAACTTCGTTTGTGGGGAAGACTATAAATACCCACAAATTATTATATAAAAATCAGATTTGTGATGAATGAAATTGATCTCTCAAGTTGAGACGTCCCCCATAGAAATTCTAGCATCATCTTTTTCATTTCTAAGTTTCAAGCAATTCTCGTGGCAAATTGTATCTGAGCCATTCAATCAAGCCTTGATAACGTTCGATTGTGGAGTGACTTAATTTAGTAGGTTCCAAATCTTGCTTCTAGATCTAATTCTAATT
>NC_141804.1:5535218-5537718 GCF_057944985.1 Cucurbita pepo subsp. pepo | reverse complement strand
CATTTTCAATGCTTGTATTGTTGTGAATGTGGAGTGGTCGGGTTGTTGTAATTTTTTTCCTGGGAGCTAAGCAAAATGAAAGAATGATTCCCACAAAATTTCAGAATTTTTTGACCACTCTAGCTATTTTTTCTAATTTCTTATTATTTAATATTTAAAAATTCATTAAAAAAAATTGGTTGGTTGAAAAACTATGAAACTTGATTTCTAGATCCACTAGAATGTCCAATTCATGAATCAATTGAGTTCATGGAAAAAAAACATTCTAAAACTTGAGATATTTGACCGTATGACCGCTCAAAAAAATCGTATCTAGGCCTGGCAGACCAAAAATGCCTCAAAATGTACTATATAGGGGGGTGACTAGTCTGCATGGGCTGGCCACGGGGCTACCCCCTATATCTTCCGCCACCCCCACGCCCCAAGCACTATGCGCCGCACATGGGCATATGCTTGGGGCGTCGGGGTGGTGGTCGGAGGTCGAGGGCGGTTGACGGCGGTGGTGCGGTGGCGGAACGCGCACGGTGGGTAGTGTCGGAACGTTCCCGCGCGCTCGCCAGCCCCGCCCTGCCCCACCCGCGTGCGCCCCGCCCGCTTGCCCCCGCGCGCTCGCCCTCATGCTCCAGCGCGCGCGCGCCCTCATGCTCCAGCGCGCGCGCGCCCTCATGCTCCAGCGCGCGCGCGCCCTCATGCTCCAGCGCGCGCGCGCCCTCATGCTCCAGCGCGCGCGCGCCCTCATGCTCCAGCGCGCGCGCGCCCCGCCCCGCCCCGCCCGCGCGTCCCAGCGCGCGCGCGCCCCCGTCCCGCCCCGCCCGCGCGTCCCAGCGCGCGCGCGCGCCCCGTCCCGCCCCGCCCGCGTGCTCCCGTGCGCGCGCCCCCCGCCCCGCCCGCGCGTGCTCCCCATCCATCACCCATTAATTGTGGAAGTACATGTGGAGTGGTCAGTTTGTTGTAAATTTTTTTCTGGGAGCTAAGAAACATGAAAGAATGATTCTCACAAAATTTCAGATTTTTTTGTCAACTCTAGATATTTTTTCTAATTTCTTATTATTTAATATTTAAAAATTCATTAAAAAAAATTGGTTGGTTTAAAAATTATGAAACTTGATTTCTAGATCCATTAGAATGTCCAATTCATGAATCAATTGAGTTCATAGAAAAAAACATTCTAAAACTTGAGATATTTGGTCGTATGACCGCTCAGAAAAATCATATCTAGGCCTGGCAGACCAAAAATGCCTCAAAATGTACTATATAGGGGGGTGACTAGTCTGCATGGGCTGGGCACGGGGGTACCCCTATATCTTCCGCCACCCCCATGCCCCAAGCACTATGCGCCGCACATGGGCATATGCTAGGGCCGTGGGGGTGGTGGTCGGCGGACGAGGGCGGTTGACGGCGGCCGTGCGGTGGTGAAACTTGCACGGTGAGGCAGTGTTGGGTGCGCCTTTGGGCGTGCGACATGAACCTTGTTGAGAATGGAATATTGCGATGTTGCCTTCTAACTTGGGCTGGCTTGAGGATGGTTGATGGCTGGTACGATGATGAAACATGCAAGGTGTGGTGGAGTTGGGTGCCTTCGGGCGTGCGGCATGAACCTCGTTGAGTGTGTGACGTTGTGGTGATGCTTGGCTAGCCTTGGGCCAGCCCTATGTTTTGAAGGTGTGTGGTGCCAGAACATGTTCGATTGGTTGGAATCGGGTGCCTTTGGGCGTGCGACATGAGCCTCGTTGAGCACGGAATGTTGCGATGTTGCCTTCCAACTGGGAATCTCTAGTGTGAGGACTGTGGATGGTTGCTGGTACGATGACGAAACATGCAAGGTGGGGTGGAGCCGGGTGCCTTCGGGAGTGCGGCATGAACCTCGTTGAGTGTGGGACGTTGTTGTGGTATGCCTCCCTTCCTTGGGCTAGCCCTATGTTTTGAAGGCTGCGTGGTGGCGGAACATGCTTGGTGGGGTAGTGTCAAATGACTTTGGGCGTGCGACATGAGACTTGTTGAGCATGGAATGTGGCCTTCTAACTTGGGCTGGCTTGAGGATGGTTGATGGCTGGTACGATGATGAAACATGCAAGGTGGGGTGGAGTTGGGTGCCTTCGGGCGTGCGGCATGAACCTCGTTGAGTGTGTGACGTTGTGGTGATGCTTGGCTAGCCTTGGGCCAGCCCTATGTTTTGAAGGTGTGTGGTGCCAGAACATGTTCGATTGGTTGGAATCGGGTGCCTTTGGGCGTGCGACATGAGCCTCGTTGAGCACGGAATGTTGCGATGTTGCCTTCTAACTGGGAATCTCTAGTGTGAGGACTGTGGATGGTTGCTGGTACGATGACGAAACATGCAAGGTGGGGTGGAGCCGGGTGCCTTCGGGAGTGCGGCATGAACCTCATTGAGTGTGGGACGTTGTTGTGGTATGCCTCCCTTCCTTGGGCTAGCCCTATGTTTTGAAGGCTGCGTGGTGGCGGAACATGCTTGGTGGGGTAGTGTCAAATGACTTTGGGCGTG
>NC_141804.1:5525218-5527718 GCF_057944985.1 Cucurbita pepo subsp. pepo | reverse complement strand
CCGCGCGCTCACCCCGCACACCCCCGTGCGCTCACCCCGCACGCCCCCGCGCGCTCACCCCGGACACCCCCGCACGCCCTCGCACACCCCCGCGCGCTCACCCCGCACACCCCCGCGCGCTCACCCCGGACACCCCCGCACGCCCTCGCACACCCCCGCGCGCTCACCCCGCACACCCCCGCACGCCCCCCTCCCCCCCACACACCCCTGCGCCCCCACTCCCCTCGCACATGCCAAGCCCCATCCTGTGCTATGTGCGATACATGTCCTACCAACAGCATATCAAAAGTGTTGTATAAAGCCTTGGACTATAAAAATATCATCAAACCCAATACCCGTGAAAAGGGAATGTTCATTTTCAATGCTTGTATTGTTGTGAATGTGGAGTGGTCGGGTTGTTGTAATTTTTTTCCTGGGAGCTAAGCAAAATGAAAGAATGATTCCCACAAAATTTCAGAATTTTTTGACCACTCTAGCTATTTTTTCTAATTTCTTATTATTTAATATTTAAAAATTCATTAAAAAAAATTGGTTGGTTGAAAAACTATGAAACTTGATTTCTAGATCCACTAGAATGTCCAATTCATGAATCAATTGAGTTCATGGAAAAAAAACATTCTAAAACTTGAGATATTTGACCGTATGACCGCTCAAAAAAATCGTATCTAGGCCTGGCAGACCAAAAATGCCTCAAAATGTACTATATAGGGGGGTGACTAGTCTGCATGGGCTGGCCACGGGGCTACCCCCTATATCTTCCGCCACCCCCACGCCCCAAGCACTATGCGCCGCACATGGGCATATGCTTGGGGCGTCGGGGTGGTGGTCGGAGGTCGAGGGCGGTTGACGGCGGTGGTGCGGTGGCGGAACGCGCACGGTGGGTAGTGTCGGAACGTTCCCGCGCGCTCGCCAGCCCCGCCCTGCCCCACCCGCGTGCGCCCTGCCCGCTTGCCCCCGCGCGCTCGCCCTCATGCTCCAGCGCGCGCGCGCCCTCATGCTCCAGCGCGCGCGCGCCCTCATGCTCCAGCGCGCGCGCCCCCGCCCCGCCCCGCCCCGCCCGCGCGTCCCAGCGCGCGCGCGCCCCCGTCCCGCCCCGCCCGCGCGTCCCAGCGCGCGCGCGCGCCCCGTCCCGCCCCGCCCGCGTGCTCCCGCGCGCGCGCCCCCCGCCCCGCCCGCGCGTGCTCCCCATCCATCACCCATTAATTGTGGAAGTACATGTGGAGTGGTCAGTTTGTTGTAAATTTTTTTCTGGGAGCTAAGAAACATGAAAGAATGATTCTCACAAAATTTCAGATTTTTTTGTCAACTCTAGATATTTTTTCTAATTTCTTATTATTTAATATTTAAAAATTCATTAAAAAAAATTGGTTGGTTTAAAAATTATGAAACTTGATTTCTAGATCCATTAGAATGTCCAATTCATGAATCAATTGAGTTCATAGAAAAAAACATTCTAAAACTTGAGATATTTGGTCGTATGACCGCTCAGAAAAATCATATCTAGGCCTGGCAGACCAAAAATGCCTCAAAATGTACTATATAGGGGGGTGACTAGTCTGCATGGGCTGGGCACGGGGGTACCCCTATATCTTCCGCCACCCCCATGCCCCAAGCACTATGCGCCGCACATGGGCATATGCTAGGGGCGTGGGGGTGGTGGTCGGCGGACGAGGGCGGTTGACGGCGGCCGTGCGGTGGTGAAACTTGCACGGTGAGGCAGTGTTGGGTGCGCCTTTGGGCGTGCGACATGAACCTTGTTGAGAATGGAATGTTGCGATGTTGCCTTCTAACTTGGGCTGGCTTGAGGATGGTTGATGGCTGGTACGATGATGAAACATGCAAGGTGTGGTGGAGTTGGGTGCCTTCGGGCGTGCGGCATGAACCTCGTTGAGTGTGTGACGTTGTGGTGATGCTTGGCTAGCCTTGGGCCAGCCCTATGTTTTGAAGGTGTGTGGTGCCAGAACATGTTCGATTGGTTGGAATCGGGTGCCTTTGGGCGTGCGACATGAGCCTCGTTGAGCACGGAATGTTGCGATGTTGCCTTCCAACTGGGAATCTCTAGTGTGAGGACTGTGGATGGTTGCTGGTACGATGACGAAACATGCAAGGTGGGGTGGAGCCGGGTGCCTTCGGGAGTGCGGCATGAACCTCGTTGAGTGTGGGACGTTGTTGTGGTATGCCTCCCTTCCTTGGGCTAGCCCTATGTTTTGAAGGCTGCGTGGTGGCGGAACATGCTTGGTGGGGTAGTGTCAAATGACTTTGGGCGTGCGACATGAGACTTGTTGAGCATGGAATGTGGCCTTCTAACTTGGGCTGGCTTGAGGATGGTTGATGGCTGGTACGATGATGAAACATGCAAGGTGGGGTGGAGTTGGGTGCCTTCGGGCGTGCGGCATGAACCTCGTTGAGTGTGTGACGTTGTGGTGATGCTTGGCTAGCCTTGGGCCAGCCCTATGTTTTGAAGGTGTGTGGTGCCAGAACATGTTCGATTGGTTGGAAT
>NC_141804.1:5443977-5446477 GCF_057944985.1 Cucurbita pepo subsp. pepo | reverse complement strand
TGAATGTGGAGTGGTCGGGTTGTTGTAATTTTTTTCCTGGGAGCTAAGCAAAATGAAAGAATGATTCCCACAAAATTTCAGAATTTTTTGACCACTCTAGCTATTTTTTCTAATTTCTTATTATTTAATATTTAAAAATTCATTAAAAAAAATTGGTTGGTTGAAAAACTATGAAACTTGATTTCTAGATCCACTAGAATGTCCAATTCATGAATCAATTGAGTTCATGGAAAAAAAACATTCTAAAACTTGAGATATTTGACCGTATGACCGCTCAAAAAAATCGTATCTAGGCCTGGCAGACCAAAAATGCCTCAAAATGTACTATATAGGGGGGTGACTAGTCTGCATGGGCTGGCCACGGGGCTACCCCCTATATCTTCCGCCACCCCCACGCCCCAAGCACTATGCGCCGCACATGGGCATATGCTTGGGGCGTCGGGGTGGTGGTCGGAGGTCGAGGGCGGTTGACGGCGGTGGTGCGGTGGCGGAACGCGCACGGTGGGTAGTGTCGGAACGTTCCCGCGCGCTCGCCAGCCCCGCCCTGCCCCACCCGCGTGCGCCCCGCCCGCTTGCCCCCGCGCGCTCGCCCTCATGCTCCAGCGCGCGCGCGCCCTCATGCTCCAGCGCGCGCGCGCCCTCATGCTCCAGCGCGCGCGCGCCCTCATGCTCCAGCGCGCGCGCGCCCCCGCCCCGCCCCGCCCGCGCGTCCCAGCGCGCGCGCGCCCCCGTCCCGCCCCGCCCGCGCGTCCCAGCGCGCGCGCGCGCCTCGTCCCGCCCCGCCCGCGTGCTCCCGCGCGCGCGCCCCCCGCCCCGCCCGCGCGTGCTCCCCATCCATCACCCATTAATTGTGGAAGTACATGTGGAGTGGTCAGTTTGTTGTAAATTTTTTTCTGGGAGCTAAGAAACATGAAAGAATGATTCTCACAAAATTTCAGATTTTTTTGTCAACTCTAGATATTTTTTCTAATTTCTTATTATTTAATATTTAAAAATTCATTAAAAAAAATTGGTTGGTTTAAAAATTATGAAACTTGATTTCTAGATCCATTAGAATGTCCAATTCATGAATCAATTGAGTTCATAGAAAAAAACATTCTAAAACTTGAGATATTTGGTCGTATGACCGCTCAGAAAAATCATATCTAGGCCTGGCAGACCAAAAATGCCTCAAAATGTACTATATAGGGGGGTGACTAGTCTGCATGGGCTGGGCACGGGGGTACCCCTATATCTTCCGCCACCCCCATGCCCCAAGCACTATGCGCCGCACATGGGCATATGCTAGGGGCGTGGGGGTGGTGGTCGGCGGACGAGGGCGGTTGACGGCGGCCGTGCGGTGGTGAAACTTGCACGGTGAGGCAGTGTTGGGTGCGCCTTTGGGCGTGCGACATGAACCTTGTTGAGAATGGAATGTTGCGATGTTGCCTTCTAACTTGGGCTGGCTTGAGGATGGTTGATGGCTGGTACGATGATGAAACATGCAAGGTGTGGTGGAGTTGGGTGCCTTCGGGCGTGCGGCATGAACCTCGTTGAGTGTGTGACGTTGTGGTGATGCTTGGCTAGCCTTGGGCCAGCCCTATGTTTTGAAGGTGTGTGGTGCCAGAACATGTTCGATTGGTTGGAATCGGGTGCCTTTGGGCGTGCGACATGAGCCTCGTTGAGCACGGAATGTTGCGATGTTGCCTTCCAACTGGGAATCTCTAGTGTGAGGACTGTGGATGGTTGCTGGTACGATGACGAAACATGCAAGGTGGGGTGGAGCCGGGTGCCTTCGGGAGTGCGGCATGAACCTCGTTGAGTGTGGGACGTTGTTGTGGTATGCCTCCCTTCCTTGGCCTAGCCCTATGTTTTGAAGGCTGCGTGGTGGCGGAACATGCTTGGTGGGGTAGTGTCAAATGACTTTGGGCGTGCGACATGAGACTTGTTGAGCATGGAATGTGGCCTTCTAACTTGGGCTGGCTTGAGGATGGTTGATGGCTGGTACGATGATGAAACATGCAAGGTGGGGTGGAGTTGGGTGCCTTCGGGCGTGCGGCATGAACCTCGTTGAGTGTGTGACGTTGTGGTGATGCTTGGCTAGCCTTGGGCCAGCCCTATGTTTTGAAGGTGTGTGGTGCCAGAACATGTTCGATTGGTTGGAATCGGGTGCCTTTGGGCGTGCGACATGAGCCTCGTTGAGCAGGAATGTTGCGATGTTGCCTTCTAACTGGGAATCTCTAGTGTGAGGACTGTGGATGGTTGCTGGTACGATGACGAAACATGCAAGGTGGGGTGGAGCCGGGTGCCTTCGGGAGTGCGGCATGAACCTCGTTGAGTGTGGGACGTTGTTGTGGTATGCCTCCCTTCCTTGGGCTAGCCCTATGTTTTGAAGGCTGCGTGGTGGCGGAACATGCTTGGTGGGGTAGTGTCAAATGACTTTGGGCGTGCGACATGAGACTTGTTGAGCATGGAATGTGGCCTTCTAACTTGGGCTGACTTGAGGATTGTTGATGGCTGG
>NC_141804.1:5433977-5436477 GCF_057944985.1 Cucurbita pepo subsp. pepo | reverse complement strand
CCGCGCGCTCACCCCGGACACCCCCGCACGCCCTCGCACACCCCCGCGCGCTCACCCCGCACACCCCCGCGCGCTCACCCCGCACGCCCCCGCGCGCTCACCCCGGACACCCCCGCACGCCCTCGCACACCCCCGCGCGCTCACCCCGCACACCCCCGCACGCCCCCCTCCCCCCCACACACCCCTGCGCCCCCACTCCCCTCGCACATGCCAAGCCCCATCCTATGCTATGTGCGATACATGTCCTACCAACAGCATATCAAAAGTGTTGTATAAAGCCTTGGACTATAAAAATATCATCAAACCCAATACCCGTGAAAAGGGAATGTTCATTTTCAATGCTTGTATTGTTGTGAATGTGGAGTGGTCGGGTTGTTGTAATTTTTTTCCTGGGAGCTAAGCAAAATGAAAGAATGATTCCCACAAAATTTCAGAATTTTTTGACCACTCTAGCTATTTTTTCTAATTTCTTATTATTTAATATTTAAAAATTCATTAAAAAAAATTGGTTGGTTGAAAAACTATGAAACTTGATTTCTAGATCCACTAGAATGTCCAATTCATGAATCAATTGAGTTCATGGAAAAAAAATATTCTAAAACTTGAGATATTTGACCGTATGACCGCTCAAAAAAATCGTATCTAGGCCTGGCAGACCAAAAATGCCTCAAAATGTACTATATAGGGGGGTGACTAGTCTGCATGGGCTGGCCACGGGGCTACCCCCTATATCTTCCGCCACCCCCACGCCCCAAGCACTATGCGCCGCACATGGGCATATGCTTGGGGCGTCGGGGTGGTGGTCGGAGGTCGAGGGCGGTTGACGGCGGTGGTGCGGTGGCGGAACGCGCACGGTGGGTAGTGTCGGAACGTTCCCGCGCGCTCGCCAGCCCCGCCCTGCCCCACCAGCGTGCGCCCCGCCCGCTTGCTCCCGCGCGCTCGCCCTCATGCTCCAGCGCGCGCGCGCCCTCATGCTCCAGCGCGCGCGCGCCCTCATGCTCCAGCGCGCGCGCGCCCTCATGCTCCAGCGCGCGCGCGCCCTCATGCTCCAGCGCGCGCGCGCCCCCGCCCCGCCCCGCCCGCGCGTCCCAGCGCGCGCGCGCCCCCGTCCCGCCCCGCCCGCGCGTCCCAGCGCGCGCGCGCGCCCCGTCCCGCCCCGCCCGCGTGCTCCCGCGCGCGCGCCCCCCGCCCCGCCCGCGCGTGCTCCCCATCCATCACCCATTAATTGTGGAAGTACATGTGGAGTGGTCAGTTTGTTGTAAATTTTTTTCTGGGAGCTAAGAAACATGAAAGAATGATTCTCACAAAATTTCAGATTTTTTTGTCAACTCTAGATATTTTTTCTAATTTCTTATTATTTAATATTTAAAAATTCATTAAAAAAAATTGGTTGGTTTAAAAATTATGAAACTTGATTTCTAGATCCATTAGAATGTCCAATTCATGAATCAATTGAGTTCATAGAAAAAAACATTCTAAAACTTGAGATATTTGGTCGTATGACCGCTCAGAAAAATCATATCTAGGCCTGGCAGACCAAAAATGCCTCAAAATGTACTATATAGGGGGGTGGTGGTCGGCGGACGAGGGCGGTTGACGGCGGCCGTGCGGTGGTGAAACTTGCACGGTGAGGCAGTGTTGGGTGCGCCTTTGGGCGTGCGACATGAACCTTGTTGAGAATGGAATGTTGCGATGTTGCCTTCTAACTTGGGCTGGCTTGAGGATGGTTGATGGCTGGTACGATGATGAAACATGCAAGGTGTGGTGGAGTTGGGTGCCTTCGGGCGTGCGGCATGAACCTCGTTGAGTGTGTGACGTTGTGGTGATGCTTGGCTAGCCTTGGGCCAGCCCTATGTTTTGAAGGTGTGTGGTGCCAGAACATGTTCGATTGGTTGGAATCGGGTGCCTTTGGGCGTGCGACATGAGCCTCGTTGAGCACGGAATGTTGCGATGTTGCCTTCCAACTGGGAATCTCTAGTGTGAGGACTGTGGATGGTTGCTGGTACGATGACGAAACATGCAAGGTGGGGTGGAGCCGGGTGCCTTCGGGAGTGCGGCATGAACCTCGTTGAGTGTGGGACGTTGTTGTGGTATGCCTCCCTTCCTTGGCCTAGCCCTATGTTTTGAAGGCTGCGTGGTGGCGGAACATGCTTGGTGGGGTAGTGTCAAATGACTTTGGGCGTGCGACATGAGACTTGTTGAGCATGGAATGTGGCCTTCTAACTTGGGCTGGCTTGAGGATGGTTGATGGCTGGTACGATGATGAAACATGCAAGGTGGGGTGGAGTTGGGTGCCTTCGGGCGTGCGGCATGAACCTCGTTGAGTGTGTGACGTTGTGGTGATGCTTGGCTAGCCTTGGGCCAGCCCTATGTTTTGAAGGTGTGTGGTGCCAGAACATGTTCGATTGGTTGGAATCGGGTGCCTTTGGGCGTGCGACATGAGCCTCGTTGAGCAGGAATGTTGCGATGTTGCCTTCTAACTGGGAATCTCTAGTGTGAG
>NC_141804.1:5351477-5353977 GCF_057944985.1 Cucurbita pepo subsp. pepo | reverse complement strand
CGCACGCCCCCCTCCCCCCCACACACCCCTGCGCCCCCACTCCCCTCGCACATGCCAAGCCCCATCCTATGCTATGTGCGATACATGTCCTACCAACAGCATATCAAAAGTGTTGTATAAAGCCTTGGACTATAAAAATATCATCAAACCCAATACCCGTGAAAAGGGAATGTTCATTTTCAATGCTTGTATTGTTGTGAATGTGGAGTGGTCGGGTTGTTGTAATTTTTTTCCTGGGAGCTAAGCAAAATGAAAGAATGATTCCCACAAAATTTCAGAATTTTTTGACCACTCTAGCTATTTTTTCTAATTTCTTATTATTTAATATTTAAAAATTCATTAAAAAAAATTGGTTGGTTGAAAAACTATGAAACTTGATTTCTAGATCCACTAGAATGTCCAATTCATGAATCAATTGAGTTCATGGAAAAAAAACATTCTAAAACTTGAGATATTTGACCGTATGACCGCTCAAAAAAATCGTATCTAGGCCTCGCAGACCAAAAATGCCTCAAAATGTACTATATAGGGGGGTGACTAGTCTGCATGGGCTGGCCACGGGGCTACCCCCTATATATTCTGCCACCCCCACGCCCCAAGCACTATGCGCCGCACATGGGCATATGCTTGGGGCGTCGGGGTGGTGGTCGGAGGTCGAGGGCGGTTGACGGCGGTGGTGCGGTGGCCGAACGCGCACGGTGGGTAGTGTCGGAACGTTCCCGCGCGCTCGCCAGCCCCGCCCTGCCCCACCCGCGTGCGCCCCGCCCGCTTGCCCCCGCGCGCTCGCCCTCATGCTCCAGCGCGCGCGCGCCCTCATGCTCCAGCGCGCGCGCGCCCTCATGCTCCAGCGCGCGCGCGCCCCCGCCCCGCCCCGCCCGCGCGCCCTGTCCCGCCCCGCCCGCGTGCTCCCGCGCGCGCGCCCCCCGCCCCGCCCGCGCGTGCTCCCCATCCATCACCCATTAATTGTGGAAGTACATGTGGAGTGGTCAGTTTGTTGTAAATTTTTTTCTGGGAGCTAAGAAACATGAAAGAATGATTCTCACAAAATTTCAGATTTTTTTGTCAACTCTAGATATTTTTTCTAATTTCTTATTATTTAATATTTAAAAATTCATTAAAAAAAATTGGTTGGTTTAAAAATTATGAAACTTGATTTCTAGATCCATTAGAATGTCCAATTCATGAATCAATTGAGTTCATAGAAAAAAACATTCTAAAACTTGAGATATTTGGTCGTATGACCGCTCAGAAAAATCATATCTAGGCCTGGCAGACCAAAAATGCCTCAAAATGTACTATATAGGGGGGTGACTAGTCTGCATGGGCTGGGCACGGGGGTACCCCTATATCTTCCGCCACCCCCATGCCCCAAGCACTATGCGCCGCACATGGGCATATGCTAGGGGCGTGGGGGTGGTGGTCGGCGGACGAGGGCGGTTGACGGCGGCCGTGCGGTGGTGAAACTTGCACGGTGAGGCAGTGTTGGGTGCGCCTTTGGGCGTGCGACATGAACCTTGTTGAGAATGGAATGTTGCGATGTTGCCTTCTAACTTGGGCTGGCTTGAGGATGGTTGATGGCTGGTACGATGATGAAACATGCAAGGTGTGGTGGAGTTGGGTGCCTTCGGGCGTGCGGCATGAACCTCGTTGAGTGTGTGACGTTGTGGTGATGCTTGGCTAGCCTTGGGCCAGCCCTATGTTTTGAAGGTGTGTGGTGCCAGAACATGTTCGATTGGTTGGAATCGGGTGCCTTTGGGCGTGCGACATGAGCCTCGTTGAGCACGGAATGTTGCGATGTTGCCTTCCAACTGGGAATCTCTAGTGTGAGGACTGTGGATGGTTGCTGGTACGATGACGAAATATGCAAGGTGGGGTGGAGCCGGGTGCCTTCGGGAGTGCGGCATGAACCTCGTTGAGTGTGGGACGTTGTTGTGGTATGCCTCCCTTCCTTGGGCTAGCCCTATGTTTTGAAGGCTGCGTGGTGGCGGAACATGCTTGGTGGGGTAGTGTCAAATGACTTTGGGCGTGCGACATGAGACTTGTTGAGCATGGAATGTGGCCTTCTAACTTGGGCTGGCTTGAGGATGGTTGATGGCTGGTACGATGATGAAACATGCAAGGTGGGGTGGAGTTGGGTGCCTTCGGGCGTGCGGCATGAACCTCGTTGAGTGTGTGACGTTGTGGTGATGCTTGGCTAGCCTTGGGCCAGCCCTATGTTTTGAAGGTGTGTGGTGCCAGAACATGTTCGATTGGTTGGAATCGGGTGCCTTTGGGCGTGCGACATGAGCCTCGTTGAGCACGGAATGTTGCGATGTTGCCTTCTAACTGGGAATCTCTAGTGTGAGGACTGTGGATGGTTGCTAGTACGATGACGAAACATGCAAGGTGGGGTGGAGCCGGGTGCCTTCGGGAGTGCGGCATGAACCTCGTTGAGTGTGGGACGTTGTTGTGGTATGCCTCCCTTCCTTGGGCTAGCCCTATGTTTTGAAGGCTGCGTGGT
>NC_141804.1:5341477-5343977 GCF_057944985.1 Cucurbita pepo subsp. pepo | reverse complement strand
GCCCCCCGCGCGCTCACCCCGGACACCCCCGCACGCCCTCGCACACCCCCGCGCGCTCACCCCGCACACCCCCGCGCGCTCACCCCGCACGCCCCCGCGCGCTCACCCCGGACACCCCCGCACGCCCTCGCACACCCCCGCGCGCTCACCCCGCACACCCCCGCGCGCTCACCCCGCATGCCCCCGCGCGCTCACCCCGGACACCCCCGCACGCCCTCGCACACCCCCGCGCGCTCACCCCGCACACCCCCGCACGCCCCCCTCCCCCCCACACACCCCTGCGCCCCCACTCCCCTCGCACATGCCAAGCCCCATCCTATGCTATGTGCGATACATGTCCTACCAACAGCATATCAAAAGTGTTGTATAAAGCCTTGGACTATAAAAATATCATCAAACCCAATACCCGTGAAAAGGGAATGTTCATTTTCAATGCTTGTATTGTTGTGAATGTGGAGTGGTCGGGTTGTTGTAATTTTTTTCCTGGGAGCTAAGCAAAATGAAAGAATGATTCCCACAAAATTTCAGAATTTTTTGACCACTCTAGCTATTTTTTCTAATTTCTTATTATTTAATATTTAAAAATTCATTAAAAAAAATTGGTTGGTTGAAAAACTATGAAACTTGATTTCTAGATCCACTAGAATGTCCAATTCATGAATCAATTGAGTTCATGGAAAAAAAACATTCTAAAACTTGAGATATTTGACCGTATGACCGCTCAAAAAAATCGTATCTAGGCCTGGCAGACCAAAAATGCCTCAAAATGTACTATATAGGGGGGTGACTAGTCTGCATGGGCTGGCCACGGGGCTACCCCCTATATCTTCCGCCACCCCCACGCCCCAAGCACTATGCGCCGCACATGGGCATATGCTTGGGGCGTCGGGGTGGTGGTCGGAGGTCGAGGGCGGTTGACGGCGGTGGTGCGGTGGCGGAACGCGCACGGTGGGTAGTGTCGGAACGTTCCCGCGCGCTCGCCAGCCCCGCCCTGCCCCACCCGCGTGCGCCCCGCCCGCTTGCCCCCGCGCGCTCGCCCTCATGCTCCAGCGCGCGCGCGCCCTCATGCTCCAGCGCGCGCGCGCCCTCATGCTCCAGCGCGCGCGCGCCCTCATGCTCCAGCGCGCGCGCGCCCCCGCCCCGCCCCGCCCGCGCGTCCCAGCGCTCGCGCGCGCCCCGTCCCGCCCCGCCCGCGTGCTCCCGCGCGCGCGCCCCCCGCCCCGCCCGCGCGTGCTCCCCATCCATCACCCATTAATTGTGGAAGTACATGTGGAGTGGTCAGTTTGTTGTAAATTTTTTTCTGGGAGCTAAGAAACATGAAAGAATGATTCTCACAAAATTTCAGATTTTTTTGTCAACTCTAGATATTTTTTCTAATTTCTTATTATTTAATATTTAAAAATTCATTAAAAAAAATTGGTTGGTTTAAAAATTATGAAACTTGATTTCTAGATCCATTAGAATGTCCAATTCATGAATCAATTGAGTTCATAGAAAAAAACATTCTAAAACTTGAGATATTTGGTCGTATGACCGCTCAGAAAAATCATATCTAGGCCTGGCAGACCAAAAATGCCTCAAAATGTACTATATAGGGGGGTGACTAGTCTGCATGGGCTGGGCACGGGGGTACCCCTATATCTTCCGCCACCCCCATGCCCCAAGCACTATGCGCCGCACATGGGCATATGCTAGGGGCGTGGGGGTGGTGGTCGGCGGACGAGGGCGGTTGACGGCGGCCGTGCGGTGGTGAAACTTGCACGGTGAGGCAGTGTTGGGTGCGCCTTTGGGCGTGCGACATGAACCTTGTTGAGAATGGAATGTTGCGATGTTGCCTTCTAACTTGGGCTGGCTTGAGGATGGTTGATGGCTGGTACGATGATGAAACATGCAAGGTGTGGTGGAGTTGGGTGCCTTCGGGCGTGCGGCATGAACCTCGTTGAGTGTGTGACGTTGTGGTGATGCTTGGCTAGCCTTGGGCCAGCCCTATGTTTTGAAGGTGTGTGGTGCCAGAACATGTTCGATTGGTTGGAATCGGGTGCCTTTGGGCGTGCGACATGAGCCTCGTTGAGCACGGAATGTTGCGATGTTGCCTTCCAACTGGGAATCTCTAGTGTGAGGACTGTGGATGGTTGCTGGTACGATGACGAAACATGCAAGGTGGGGTGGAGCCGGGTGCCTTCGGGAGTGCGGCATGAACCTCGTTGAGTGTGGGACGTTGTTGTGGTATGCCTCCCTTCCTTGGGCTAGCCCTATGTTTTGAAGGCTGCGTGGTGGCGGAACATGCTTGGTGGGGTAGTGTCAAATGACTTTGGGCGTGCGACATGAGACTTGTTGAGCATGGAATGTGGCCTTCTAACTTGGGCTGGCTTGAGGATGGTTGATGGCTGGTACGATGATGAAACATGCAAGGTGGGGTGGAGTTGGGTGCCTTCGGGCGTGCGGCATGAACCTCGTTGAGTGTGTGACGTTGTGGTGATGCTTGGCTAGCCTTGGGCCA
>NC_141804.1:5301477-5303977 GCF_057944985.1 Cucurbita pepo subsp. pepo | reverse complement strand
CTTGCATGTTTCGTCATCGTACCAGCAACCATCCACAGTCCTCACACTAGAGATTCCCAGTTAGAAGGCAACATCGCAACATTCCGTGCTCAACGAGGCTCATGTCGCACGCCCAAAGGCACCCGATTCCAACCAATCGAACATGTTCTGGCACCACACACCTTCAAAACATATGGCTGGCCCAAGGCTAGCCAAGCATCACCACAACGTCACACACTCAACGAGGTTCATGCCGCACGCCCGAAGGCACCCAACTCCACCCCACCTTGCATGTTTCATCATCGTACCAGCCATCAACCATCCTCAAGCCAGCCCAAGTTAGAAGGCCACATTCCATGCTCAACAAGTCTCATGTCGCACGCCCAAAGTCATTTGACACTACCCCACAAAGCATGTTCCGCCACCACGCAGCCTTCAAAACATAGGGCTAGCCCAAGGAAGGGAGGCATACCACAACAACGTCCCACACTCAACGAGGTTCATGCCGCACTCCCGAAGGCACCCGGCTCCACCCCACCTTGCATGTTTCGTCATCGTACCAGCAACCATCCACAGTCCTCACACTAGAGATTCCCAGTTGGAAGGCAACATCGCAACATTCCGTGCTCAACGAGGCTCATGTCGCACGCCCAAAGGCACCCGATTCCAACCAATCGAACATGTTCTTGCACCACACACCTTCAAAACATAGGGCTGGCCCAAGGCTAGCCAAGCATCACCACAACGTCACACACTCAACGAGGTTCATGCCGCACGCCCGAAGGCACCCAACTCCACCCCACCTTGCATGTTTCATCATCGTACCAGCCATCAACCATCCTCAAGCCAGCCCAAGTTAGAAGGCCACATTCCATGCTCAACAAGTCTCATGTCGCACGCCCAAAGTCATTTGACACTACCCCACCAAGCATGTTCCGCCACCACGCAGCCTTCAAAACATAGGGCTAGCCCAAGGAAGGGAGGCATACCACAACAACGTCCCACACTCAACGAGGTTCATGCCGCACTCCCGAAGGCACCCGGCTCCACCCCACCTTGCATGTTTCGTCATCGTACCAGCAACCATCCACAGTCCTCACACTAGAGATTCCCAGTTGGAAGGCAACATCGCAACATTCCGTGCTCAACGAGGCTCATGTCGCACGCCCAAAGGCACCCGATTCCAACCAATCGAACATGTTCTGGCACCACACACCTTCAAAACATAGGGCTGGCCCAAGGCTAGCCAAGCATCACCACAACGTCACACACTCAACGAGGTTCATGCCGCACGCCCGAAGGCACCCAACTCCACCCCACCTTGCATGTTTCATCATCGTACCAGCCATCAACCATCCTCAAGCCAGCCCAAGTTAGAAGGCAACATCGCAACATTCCATTCTCAACAAGGTTCATGTCGCACGCCCAAAGGCGCACCCAACACTGCCTCACCGTGCAAGTTTCACCACCGCACGGCCGCCGTCAACCGCCCTCGTCCGCCGACCACCACCCCCACGCCCCTAGCATATGCCCATGTGCGGCGCATAGTGCTTGGGGCATGGGGGTGGCGGAAGATATAGGGGTACCCCCGTGCCCAGCCCATGCAGACTAGTCACCCCCCTATATAGTACATTTTGAGGCATTTTTGGTCTGCCAGGCCTAGATATGATTTTTCTGAGCGGTCATACGACCAAATATCTCAAGTTTTAGAATGTTTTTTTCTATGAACTCAATTGATTCATGAATTGGACATTCTAATGGATCTAGAAATCAAGTTTCATAATTTTTAAACCAACCAATTTTTTTTAATGAATTTTTAAATATTAAATAATAAGAAATTAGAAAAAATAGCTAGAGTTGACAAAAAAATCTGAAATTTTGTGAGAATCATTCTTTCATGTTTCTTAGCTCCCAGAAAAAAATTTACAACAAACTGACCACTCCACATGTACTTCCACAATTAATGGGTGATGGATGGGGAGCACGCGCGGGCGGGGCGGGGGGCGCGCGCGCGGGAGCACGCGGGCGGGGCAGGACGGGGCGCGCGCGCGCACTGGGACGCGCGGGCGGGGCGGGGCGGGGGCGCGCGCCCGCTGGAGCATGAGGGCGCGCGCGCGCTGGAGCATGAGGGCGAGCGCGCGGGGGCAAGCGGGCGGGGCGCACGCGGGTGGGGCAGGGCGGGGCTGGCGAGCGCGCGGGAACGTTCCGACACTACCCACCGTGCGCGTTCCGCCACCGCACCACCGCCGTCAACCGCCCTCGACCTCCGACCACCACCCCGACGCCCCAAGCATATGCCCATGTGCGGCGCATAGTGCTTGGGGCGTGGGGGTGGCGGAAGATATAGGGGGTAGCCCCGTGGCCAGCCCATGCAGACTAGTCACCCCCCCCTATATAGTACATTTTGAGGCATTTTTGGTCTGCCAGGCCTAGATACGATTTTTTTGAGCGGTCATACGGTCAAATATCTCAAGTTTTAGAATGTTTTTTTTCCATGAACTCAATTGATTCATGAATTGGA
>NC_141804.1:5238977-5241477 GCF_057944985.1 Cucurbita pepo subsp. pepo | reverse complement strand
ACTCCACCCCACCTTGCATGTTTCATCATCGTACCAGCCATCAACCATCCTCAAGCCAGCCCAAGTTAGAAGGCCACATTCCATGCTCAACAAGTCTCATGTCGCACGCCCAAAGTCATTTGACACTACCCCACCAAGCATGTTCCGCCACCACGCAGCCTTCAAAACATAGGGCTAGCCCAAGGAAGGGAGGCATACCACAACAACGTCCCACACTCAACGAGGTTCATGCCGCACTCCCGAAGGCACCCGGCTCCACCCCACCTTGCATGTTTCGTCATCGTACCAGCAACCATCCACAGTCCTCACACTAGAGATTCCCAGTTGGAAGGCAACATCGCAACATTCCGTGCTCAACGAGGCTCATGTCGCACGCCCAAAGGCACCCGATTCCAACCAATCGAACATGTTCTGGCACCACACACCTTCAAAACATAGGGCTGGCCCAAGGCTAGCCAAGCATCACCACAACGTCACACACTCAACGAGGTTCATGCCGCACGCCCGAAGGCACCCAACTCCACCACACCTTGCATGTTTCATCATCGTACCAGCCATCAACCATCCTCAAGCCAGCCCAAGTTAGAAGGCAACATCGCAACATTCCATTCTCAACAAGGTTCATGTCGCACGCCCAAAGGCGCACCCAACACTGCCTCACCGTGCAAGTTTCACCACCGCACGGCCGCCGTCAACCGCCCTCGTCCGCCGACCACCACCCCCACGCCCCTAGCATATGCCCATGTGCGGCGCATAGTGCTTGGGGCATGGGGGTGGCGGAAGATATAGGGGTACCCCCGTGCCCAGCCCATGCAGACTAGTCACCCCCCTATATAGTACATTTTGAGGCATTTTTGGTCTGCCAGGCCTAGATATGATTTTTCTGAGCGGTCATACGACCAAATATCTCAAGTTTTAGAATGTTTTTTTCTATGAACTCAATTGATTAATGAATTGGACATTCTAATGGATCTAGAAATCAAGTTTCATAATTTTTAAACCAACCAATTTTTTTTAATGAATTTTTAAATATTAAATAATAAGAAATTAGAAAAAATATCTAGAGTTGACAAAAAAATCTGAAATTTTGTGAGAATCATTCTTTCATGTTTCTTAGCTCCCAGAAAAAAATTTACAACAAACTGACCACTCCACATGTACTTCCACAATTAATGGGTGATGGATGGGGAGCAAGCGCGGGCGGGGCGGGGGGCGCGCGCGCGGGAGCACGCGGGCGGGGCGGGACGGGGCGCGCGCGCGCGCTGGGACGCGCGGGCGGGGCGGGACGGGAGCGCGCGCGCGCTGGGACGCGCGGGCGGGGCGGGACGGGAGCGCGCGCGCGCTGGGACGCGCGGGCGGGGCGGGGCGGGGGCGCGCGCGCGCTGGAGCATGAGGGCGCGCGCGCGCTGGAGCATGAGGGCGCGCGCGCGCTGGAGCATGAGGGCGCGCGCGCGCTGGAGCATGAGGGCGAGCGCGCGGGGGCAAGCGGGCGGGGCGCACGCGGGTGGGGCAGGGCGGGGCTGGCGAGCGCGCGGGAACGTTCCGACACTACCCACCGTGCGCGTTCCGCCACCGCACCACCGCCGTCAACCGCCCTCGACCTCCGACCACCACCCCGACGCCCCAAGCATATGCCCATGTGCGGCGCATAGTGCTTGGGGCGTGGGGGTGGCGGAAGATATAGGGGGTAGCCCCGTGGCCAGCCCATGCAGATTAGTCACCCCCCTATATAGTACATTTTGAGGCATTTTTGGTCTGCCAGGCCTAGATACGATTTTTTTGAGCGGTCATACGGTCAAATATCTCAAGTTTTAGAATGTTTTTTTTCCATGAACTCAATTGATTCATGAATTGGACATTCTAGTGTTTCTAGAAATCAAGTTTCATAGTTTTTCAACCAACCAATTTTTTTTTAATGAATTTTTAAATATTAAATAATAAGAAATTAGAAAAAATAGCTAGAGTGGTCAAAAAATTCTGAAATTTTGTGGGAATCATTCTTTCATTTTGCTTAGCTCCCAGGAAAAAAATTACAACAACCCGACCACTCCACATTCACAACAATACAAGCATTGAAAATGAACATTCCCTTTTCACGGGTATTGGGTTTGATGATATTTTTATAGTCCAAGGCTTTATACAACACTTTTGATATGCTGTTGGTAGGACATGTATCGCACATAGCATAGGATGGGGCTTGGCATGTGCGAGGGGAGTGGGGGCGCAGGGGTGTGTGGGGGGGAGGGGGGCGTGCGGGGGTGTGCGGGGTGAGCGCGCGGGGGTGTGCGAGGGCGTGCGGGGGTGTCCGGGGTGAGCGCGCGGGGGCGTGCGGGGTGAGCGCGCGGGGGTGTGCGGGGTGAGCGCGCGGGGGTGTGCGAGGGCGTGCGGGGGTGTCCGGGGTGAGCGCGCGGGGGTGTGCGGGGTGAGCGCGCGGGGGTGTGCGAGGGCGTGCGGGGGTGTCCGGGGTGAGCGCGCGGGGGGCGTGCGGGGGTGTGCGGGG
>NC_141804.1:5166477-5168977 GCF_057944985.1 Cucurbita pepo subsp. pepo | reverse complement strand
TACAATAAACCAATTTATTTCTTTGAAGTGTCATGGAGGTTATAGGAAAAGTAATGATTGTACATGTTAAGTGTTGATGATTGGACATGCTCCAATGCAAGGCCATCTAGAACGCTCGTGGGGCGCCAGTGCTCGCCCCCTCGTGCGTGCGCCGAGCTCCACGCCACAGCAACGCCCCTATCACCCTTGCGCGCAAATCATGCCCACCAACACCTACCCAACGCAAGCACAACTACAAGTCCATGTTCACACCCTTTCCTACATGTCCACTCCAAAGGCACGCATGCTAGCCACAAAACCCTTTCATAGGTTAACCTCTATGAAAAATCAAGACATCCAAAATCCTTGGAGGTTAACCTGCACTCCCCTCGCCCGCCACCGCACACCCTTCACGCCCCCCGCGCGCGCTCCCCCCGCACGCCCCCGCGCACTCACCCTGCACGCCCCCGCGCACTCACCCCGCACGCCCTCGCACACCCCCGCGCGCTCCCCCTGCACGCCCTCGCACGCCCCCGCGCGCTCCCCTCGCACACCCCCGCGCGCTCACCCCCGCACGCCCCCGCGCGCTCACCTCGCACACCCCCGCACGCCCCCGCGCGCTCACCCCGCACACCCCCGCACGCCCTCGCACACCCCCGCGCGCTCACCCCGCACACCCCCGCACGCCCCCGCACGCCCTCGCACACCCCCGCGCGCTCACCCCGCACACCCCCGCACACCCCCGCACGCCCCCCGCGCGCTCACCCCGGACATCCCCCGCACGCCCTCGCACACCCCCGCGCGCTCACCCCGCACACCCCCGCGCGCTCACCCCGCACGCCCCCGCGCGCTCACCCCGGACACCCCCGCACGCCCTCGCACACCCCCGCGCGCTCACCCCGCACACCCCCGCGCGCTCACCCCGCACGCCCCCGCGCGCTCACCCCGGACACCCCCGCACGCCCTCGCACACCCCCGCGCGCTCACCCCGCACACCCCCGCACGCCCCCGCACGCCCCCCTCCCCCCCACACACCCCTGCGCCCCCACTCCCCTCGCACATGCCAAGCCCCATCCTATGCTATGTGCGATACATGTCCTACCAACAGCATATCAAAAGTGTTGTATAAAGCCTTGGACTATAAAAATATCATCAAACCCAATACCCGTGAAAAGGGAATGTTCATTTTCAATGCTTGTATTGTTGTGAATGTGGAGTGGTCGGGTTGTTGTAATTTTTTTCCTGGGAGCTAAGCAAAATGAAAGAATGATTCCCACAAAATTTCAGAATTTTTTGACAACTCTAGCTATTTTTTCTAATTTCTTATTATTTAATATTTAAAAATTCATTAAAAAAAATTGGTTGGTTGAAAAACTATGAAACTTGATTTCTAGATCCATTAGAATGTCCAATTCATGAATCAATTGAGTTCATGGAAAAAAAACATTCTAAAACTTGAGATATTTGACCGTATGACCGCTCAAAAAAATCGTATCTAGGCCTGGCAGACCAAAAATGCCTCAAAATGTACTATATAGGGGGGTGACTAGTCTGCATGCGCTGGCCACGGGGCTACCCCCTATATCTTCCGCCACCCCCACGCCCCAAGCACTATGCGCCGCACATGGGCATATGCTTGGGGCGTCGGGGTGGTGGTCGGAGGTCGAGGGCGGTTGACGGCGGTGGTGCGGTGGTGGAACGCGCACGGTGGGTAGTGTCGGAACGTTCCCGCGCGCTCGCCAGCCCCGCCCTGCCCCACCCGCGTGCGCCCCGCCCGCTTGCCCCCGCGCGCTCGCCCTCATGCTCCAGCGCGCGCGCGCCCTCATGCTCCAGCGCGCGCGCGCCCTCATGCTCCAGCGCGCGCGCGCCCCCGCCCCGCCCCGCCCGCGCGTCCCAGCGCGCGCGCGCCCCCGTCCCGCCCCGCCCGCGTGCTCCCGCGCGCGCGCCCCCCGCCCCACCCGCGCGTGCTCCCCATCCATCACCCATTAATTGTGGAAGTACATGTGGAGTGGTCAGTTTGTTGTAAATTTTTTTCTGGGAGCTAAGAAACATGAAAGAATGATTCTCACAAAATTTCAGATTTTTTTGTCAACTCTAGCTATTTTTTCTAATTTCTTATTATTTAATATTTAAAAATTCATTAAAAAAAATTGGTTGGTTTAAAAATTATGAAACTTGATTTCTAGATCCATTAGAATGTCCAATTCATGAATCAATTGAGTTCATAGAAAAAAACATTCTAAAACTTGAGATATTTGGTCGTATGACCGCTCAGAAAAATCATATCTAGGCCTGGCAGACCAAAAATGCCTCAAAATGTACTATATAGGGGGGTGACTAGTCTGCATGGGCTGGGCACGGGGGTACCCCTATATCTTCCGCCACCCCCATGCCCCAAGCACTATGCGCCGCACATGGGCATATGCTAGGGGCGTGGGGGTGGTGGTCGGCGGACGAGGGCGGTTGACGGCGGCCGTGCGGTGGTGAAACTTGCACGGTGAGGCAGTGTTGGGTGCGCCTT
>NC_141804.1:5113977-5116477 GCF_057944985.1 Cucurbita pepo subsp. pepo | reverse complement strand
CCCGCGTGCGCCCCGCCCGCTTGCCCCCGCGCGCTCGCCCTCATGCTCCAGCGCGCGCGCGCCCTCTTGCTCCAGCGCGCGCGCGCCCTCATGCTCCAGCGCGCGCGCGCCCTCATGCTCCAACGCGCGCGCGCCCCCGCCCCGCCCCGCCCGCGCGTCCCAGCGCGCGCGCGCCCCCGTCCCGCCCCGCCCGCGCGTCCCAGCGCGCGCGCGCCCCCGTCCCGCCCCGCCCGCGCGTCCCAGCCCGCGCGCGCCCCCGTCCCGCCCCGCCCGCGCGTCCCAGCGCGCGCGCGCGCCCCGTCCCGCCCCGCCCGCGTGCTCCCGCGCGCGCGCCCCCTGCCCCGCCCGCGCGTGCTCCCCATCCATCACCCATTAATTGTGGAAGTACATGTGGAGTGGTCAGTTTGTTGTAAATTTTTTTCTGGGAGCTAAGAAACATGAAAGAATGATTCTCACAAAATTTCAGATTTTTTTGTCAACTCTAGCTATTTTTTCTAATTTCTTATTATTTAATATTTAAAAATTCATTAAAAAAAATTGGTTGGTTTAAAAATTATGAAACTTGATTTCTAGATCCATTAGAATGTCCAATTCATGAATCAATTGAGTTCATAGAAAAAAACATTCTAAAACTTGAGATATTTGGTCGTATGACCGCTCAGAAAAATCATATCTAGGCCTGGCAGACCAAAAATGCCTCAAAATGTACTATATAGGGGGGTGACTAGTCTGCATGGGCTGGGCACGGGGGTACCCCTATATCTTCCGCCACCCCCATGCCCCAAGCACTATGCGCCGCACATGGGCATATGCTAGGGGCGTGGGGGTGGTGGTCGGCGGACGAGGGCGGTTGACGGCGGCCGTGCGGTGGTGAAACTTGCAAGGTGAGGCAGTGTTGGGTGCGCCTTTGGGCGTGCGACATGAACCTTGTTGAGAATGGAATGTTGCGATGTTGCCTTCTAACTTGGGCTGGCTTGAGGATGGTTGATGGCTGGTACGATGATGAAACATGCAAGGTGGGGTGGAGTTGGGTGCCTTCGGGCGTGCGGCATGAACCTCGTTGAGTGTGTGACGTTGTGGTGATGCTTGGCTAGCCTTGGGCCAGCCCTATGTTTTGAAGGTGTGTGGTGCCAGAACATGTTCGATTGGTTGGAATCGGGTGCCTTTGGGCGTGCGACATGAGCCTCGTTGAGCACGGAATGTTGCGATGTTGCCTTCCAACTGGGAATCTCTAGTGTGAGGACTGTGGATGGTTGCTGGTACGATGACGAAACATGCAAGGTGGGGTGGAACCGGGTGCCTTCGGGAGTGCGGCATGAACCTCGTTGAGTGTGGGACGTTGTTGTGGTATGCCTCCCTTCCTTGGGCTAGCCCTATGTTTTGAAGGCTGCGTGGTGGCGGAACATGCTTGGTGGGGTAGTGTCAAATGACTTTGGGCGTGCGACATGAGACTTGTTGAGCATGGAATGTGGCCTTCTAACTTGGGCTGGCTTGAGGATGGTTGATGGCTGGTACGATGATGAAACATGCAAGGTGGGGTGGAGTTGGGTGCCTTCGGGCGTGCGGCATGAACCTCGTTGAGTGTGTGACGTTGTGGTGATGCTTGGCTAGCCTTGGGCCAGCCCTATGTTTTGAAGGTGTGTGGTGCCAGAACATGTTCGATTGGTTGGAATCGGGTGCCTTTGGGCGTGCGACATGAGCCTCGTTGAGCACGGAATGTTGCGATGTTGCCTTCCAACTGGGAATCTCTAGTGTGAGGACTGTGGATGGTTGCTGGTACGATGACGAAACATGCAAGGTGGGGTGGAGCCGGGTGCCTTCGGGAGTGCGGCATGAACCTCGTTGAGTGTGGGACGTTGTTGTGGTATGCCTCCCTTCCTTGGGCTAGCCCTATGTTTTGAAGGCTGCGTGGTGGCGGAACATGCTTGGTGGGGTAGTGTCAAATGACTTTGGGCGTGCGACATGAGACTTGTTGAGCATGGAATGTGGCCTTCTAACTTGGGCTGGCTTGAGGATGGTTGATGGCTGGTACGATGATGAAACATGCAAGGTGGGGTGGAGTTGGGTGCCTTCGGGCGTGCGGCATGAACCTCGTTGAGTGTGTGACGTTGTGGTGATGCTTGGCTAGCCTTGGGCCAGCCCTATGTTTTGAAGGTGTGTGGTGCCAGAACATGTTCGATTGGTTGGAATCGGGTGCCTTTGGGCGTGCGACATGAGCCTCGTTGAGCACGGAATGTTGCGATGTTGCCTTCTAACTAGGAATCTCTAGTGTGAGGACTGTGGATGGTTGCTGGTACGATGACGAAACATGCAAGGTGGGGTGGAGCCGGGTGCCTTCGGGAGTGCGGCATGAACCTCGTTGAGTGTGGGACGTTGTTGTGGTATGCCTCCCTTCCTTGGGCTAGCCCTATGTTTTGAAGGCTGCGTGGTGGCGGAACATGCTTGGTGGGGTAGTGTCAAATGACTTTGGGCGTGCGACATGAGACTTGTTGAGCATGGA
>NC_141804.1:5103977-5106477 GCF_057944985.1 Cucurbita pepo subsp. pepo | reverse complement strand
GCCCCCGCGCGCTCACCCCGGACACCCCCGCACGCCCTCGCACACCCCCGCGCGCTCACCCCGCACACCCCCGCGCGCTCACCCCGCACGCCCCCGCGCGCTCACCCCGGACACCCCGCACGCCCTCGCACACCCCCGCGCGCTCACCCCGAACACCCCCGCACGCCCCCGCACGCACCCCTCCCCCCCACACACCCCTGCGCCCCCACTCCCCCCGCACATGCCAAGCCCCATCCTATGCTATGTGCGATACATGTCCTACCAACAGCATATCAAAAGTGTTGTATAAAGCCTTGGACTATAAAAATATCATCAAACCCAATACCCGTGAAAAGGGAATGTTCATTTTCAATGCTTGTATTCTTGTGAATGTGGAGTGGTCGGGTTGTTGTAATTTTTTTCCTGGGAGCTAAGCAAAATGAAAGAATGATTCCCACAAAATTTCAGAATTTTTTGACCACTCTAGCTATTTTTTCTAATTTCTTATTATTTAATATTTAAAAATTCATTAAAAAAAATTGGTTGGTTGAAAAACTATGAAACTTGATTTCTAGATCCACTAGAATGTCCAATTCATGAATCAATTGAGTTCATGGAAAAAAAACATTCTAAAACTTGAGATATTTGACCGTATGACCGCTCAAAAAAATCGTATCTAGGCCTGGCAGACCAAAAATGCCTCAAAATGTACTATATAGGGGGGTGACTAGTCTGCATGGGCTGGCCACGGGGCTACCCCCTATATCTTCCGCCACCCCCACGCCCCAAGCACTATGCGCCGCACATGGGCATATGCTTGGGGCGTCGGGGTGGTGGTCGGAGGTCGAGGGCGGTTGACGGCGGTGGTGCGGTGGCGGAACGCGCACGGTGGGTAGTGTCGGAACGTTCCCGCGCGCTCGCCAGCCCCGCCCTGCCCCACCCACGTGCGCCCCGCCCGCTTGCCCCCGCGCGCTCGCCCTCATGCTCCAGCGCGCGCGCGCCCTCATGCTCCAGCGCGCGCGCGCCCCCGCCATGCCCCGCCCGCGCGTCCCAGCGCGCGCGCGCCCCCGTCCCGCCCCGCGCGCGCGCGCCCCGTCCCGCCACGCCCGCGTGCTCCCGCGCGCGCGCCCCCCGCCTCGCCCGCGCGTGCTCCCCATCCATCACCCATTAATTGTGGAAGTACATGTGGAGTGGTCAGTTTGTTGTAAATTTTTTTCTGGGAGCTAAGAAACATGAAAGAATGATTCTCACAAAATTTCAGATTTTTTTGTCAACTCTAGCTATTTTTTCTAATTTCTTATTATTTAATATTTAAAAATTCATTAAAAAAAATTGGTTGGTTTAAAAATTATGAAACTTGATTTCTAGATCCATTAGAATGTCCAATTCATGAATCAATTGAGTTCATAGAAAAAAACATTCTAAAACTTGAGATATTTGGTCGTATGACCGCTCAGAAAAATCATATCTAGGCCTGGCAGACCAAAAATGCCTCAAAATGTACTATATAGGGGGGTGACTAGTCTGCATGGGCTGGGCACGGGGGTACCCCTATATCTTCCGCCACCCCCATGCCCCAAGCACTATGCGCCGCACATGGGCATATGCTAGGGGCGTGGGGGTGGTGGTCGGCGGACGAGGGCGGTTGACGGCGGCCGTGCGGTGGTGAAACTTGCACGGTGAGGTAGTGTTGGGTGCGCCTTTGGGCGTGCGACATGAACCTTGTTGAGAATGGAATGTTGCGATGTTGCCTTCTAACTTGGGCTGGCTTGAGGATGGTTGATGGCTGGTACGATGATGAAACATGCAAGGTGGGGTGGAGTTGGGTGCCTTCGGGCGTGCGGCATGAACCTCGTTGAGTGTGTGACGTTGTGGTGATGCTTGGCTAGCCTTGGGCCAGCCCTATGTTTTGAAGGTGTGTGGTGCCAGAACATGTTCGATTGGTTGGAATCGGGTGCCTTTGGGCGTGCGACATGAGCCTCGTTGAGCACGGAATGTTGCGATGTTGCCTTCCAACTGGGAATCTCTAGTGTGAGGACTGTGGATGGTTGCTGGTACGATGACGAAACATGCAAGGTGGGGTGGAGCCGGGTGCCTTCGGGAGTGCGGCATGAACCTCGTTGAGTGTGGGACGTTGTTGTGGTATGCCTCCCTTCCTTGGGCTAGCCCTATGTTTTGAAGGCTGCGTGGTGGCGGAACATGCTTGGTGGGGTAGTGTCAAATGACTTTGGGCGTGCGACATGAGACTTGTTGAGCATGGAATGTGGCCTTCTAACTTGGGCTGGCTTGAGGATGGTTGATGGCTGGTACGATGATGAAACATGCAATGTGGGGTGGAGTTGGGTGCCTTCGGGCGTGCGGCATGAACCTCGTTGAGTGTGTGACGTTGTGGTGATGCTTGGCTAGCCTTGGGCCAGCCCTATGTTTTGAAGGTGTGTGGTGCCAGAACATGTTCGATTGGTTGGAATCGGGTGCCTTTGGGCGTGCGACATGAGCCTCGTTGAGCACGGAATGTTGCGAT
>NC_141804.1:5063977-5066477 GCF_057944985.1 Cucurbita pepo subsp. pepo | reverse complement strand
AAAATATCATCAAACCCAATACCCGTGAAAAGGGAATGTTCATTTTCAATGCTTGTATTGTTGTGAATGTGGAGTGGTCGGGTTGTTGTAATTTTTTTCCTGGGAGCTAAGCAAAATGAAAGAATGATTCCCACAAAATTTCAGAATTTTTTTGACCACTCTAGCTATTTTTTCTAATTTCTTATTATTTAATATTTAAAAATTCATTAAAAAAAATTGGTTGGTTGAAAAACTATGAAACTTGATTTCTAGATCCATTAGAATGTCCAATTCATGAATCAATTGAGTTCATGGAAAAAAAACATTCTAAAACTTGAGATATTTGACCGTATGACCGCTCAAAAAAATCGTATCTAGGCCTGGCAGACCAAAAATGCCTCAAAATGTACTATATAGGGGGGTGACTAGTCTGCATGGGCTGGCCACGGGGCTACCCCCTATATCTTCCGCCACCCCCACGCCCCAAGCACTATGCGCCGCACATGGGCATATGCTTGGGGCGTCGGGGTGGTGGTCAGAGGTCGAGGGCGGTTGACGGCGGTGGTGCGGTGGCGGAACGCGCACGGTGGGTAGTGTCGGAACGTTCCCGCGCGCTCGCCAGCCCCGCCCTGCCCCACCCGCGTGCGCCCGCCTGCTTGCCCCCGCGCGCTCGCCCTCATGCTCCAGCGCGCGCGCGCCCTCATGCTCCAGCGCGCGCGCGCCCTCATGCTCCAGCGCGCGCGCGCCCTCATGCTCCAGCGCGCGCGTGCCCCCGCCCCGCCCCGCCCGCGCGTCCCAGCGCGCGCGCGCCCCCGTCCCGCCCCGCCCGCGCGTCCCAGCGCGCGCGCGCCCCGTCCCGCCCCACCCGCGTGCTCCCGCGCGCGCGCCCCCCGCCCCGCCCGCGCGTGCTCCCCATCCATCACCCATTAATTGTGGAAGTACATGTGGAGTGGTCAGTTTGTTGTAAATTTTTTTCTGGGAGCTAAGAAACATGAAAGAATGATTCTCACAAAATTTCAGATTTTTTTGTCAACTCTAGCTATTTTTTCTAATTTCTTATTATTTAATATTTAAAAATTCATTAAAAAAAATTGGTTGGTTTAAAAATTATGAAACTTGATTTCTAGATCCATTAGAATGTCCAATTCATGAATCAATTGAGTTCATAGAAAAAAACATTCTAAAACTTGAGATATTTGGTCGTATGACCGCTCAGAAAAATCATATCTAGGCCTGGCAGACCAAAAATGCCTCAAAATGTACTATATAGGGGGGTGACTAGTCTGCATGGGCTGGCCACGGGGCTACCCCCTATATCTTCCGCCACCCCCACGCCCCAAGCACTATGCGCCGCACATGGGCATATGCTTGGGGCGTCGGGGTGGTGGTCGGAGGTCGAGGGCGGTTGACGGCGGTGGTGCGGTGGCGGAACGCGCACGGTGGGTAGTGTCGGAACGTTCCCGCGCACTCGCCAGCCCCGCCCTGCCCCACCCGCGTGCGCCCCGCCCGCTTGCCCCCGCGCGCTCGCCCTCATGCTCCAGCGCGCGCGCGCCCCCGCCCCGCCCCGCCCGCGCGTCCCAGCGCGCGCGCGCCCCCGTCCCGCCCCGTCCGCGCGTCCCAACGCGCGCCCCCCGCCCCGCCCGCGCGTGCTCCCCATCCATCACCCATTAATTGTGGAAGTACATGTGGAGTGGTCAGTTTGTTGTAAATTTTTTTCTGGGAGCTAAGAAACATGAAAGAATGATTCTCACAAAATTTCAGATTTTTTTGTCAACTCTAGCTATTTTTTCTAATTTCTTATTATTTAATATTTAAAAATTCATTAAAAAAAATTGGTTGGTTTAAAAATTATGAAACTTGATTTCTAGATCCATTAGAATGTCCAATTCATGAATCAATTGAGTTCATAGAAAAAAACATTCTAAAACTTGAGATATTTGGTCGTATGACCGCTCAGAAAAATCATATCTAGGCCTGGCAGACCAAAAATGCCTCAAAATGTACTATATAGGGGGGTGACTAGTCTGCATGGGCTGGGCACGGGGGTACCCCTATATCTTCCGCCACCCCCATGCCCCAAGCACTATGCGCCGCACATGGGCATATGCTAGGGGCGTGGGGGTGGTGGTCGGCGGACGAGGGCGGTTGACGGCGGTCGTGCGGTGGTGAAACTTGCACGGTGAGGCAGTGTTGGGTGCGCCTTTGGGCTTGCGACATGAACCTTGTTGAGAATGGAATGTTGCGATGTTGCCTTCTAACTTGGGCTGGCTTGAGGATGGTTGATGGCTGGTACGATGATGAAACATGCAAGGTGGGGTGGAGTTGGGTGCCTTCGGGCGTGCGGCATGAACCTCGTTGAGTGTGTGACGTTGTGGTGATGCTTGGCTAGCCTTGGGCCAGCCCTATGTTTTGAAGGTGTGTGGTGCCAGAACATGTTCGATTGGTTGGAATCGGGTGCCTTTGGGCGTGCGACATGAGCCTCGTTGAGCACGGAATGTTGCGATGTTGCCTTCTAACTGGG
>NC_141804.1:5043977-5046477 GCF_057944985.1 Cucurbita pepo subsp. pepo | reverse complement strand
CGCTCACCCCGGACACCCCCGCACGCCCTCGCACACCCCCGCGCGCTCACCCCGCACGCCCCCGCACACCCGCGCACGCCCCCCTCCCCCCCACACACCCCTGCGCCCCCACTCCCCTCGCACATGCCAAGCCCCATCCTATGCTATGTGCGATACATGTCCTACCAACAGCATATCAAAAGTGTTGTATAAAGCCTTGGACTATAAAAATATCATCAAACCCAATACCCGTGAAAAGGGAATGTTCATTTTCAATGCTTGTATTGTTGTGAATGTGGAGTGGTCGGGTTGTTGTAATTTTTTTCCTGGGAGCTAAGCAAAATGAAAGAATGATTCCCACAAAATTTCAGAATTTTTTGACCACTCTAGCTATTTTTTCTAATTTCTTATTATTTAATATTTAAAAATTCATTAAAAAAAATTGGTTGGTTGAAAAACTATGAAACTTGATTTCTAGATCCATTAGAATGTCCAATTCATGAATCAATTGAGTTCATGGAAAAAAAACATTCTAAAACTTGAGATATTTGACCGTATGACCGCTCAAAAAAATCGTATCTAGGCCTGGCAGACCAAAAATGCCTCAAAATGTACTATATAGGGGGGTGACTAGTCTGCATGGGCTGGCCACGGGGCTACCCCCTATATCTTCCGCCACCCCCACGCCCCAAGCACTATGCGCCACACATGGGCATATGCTTGGGGCGTCGGGGTGGTGGTCGGAGGTCGAGGGCGGTTGACGGCGGTGGTGCGGTGGCGGAACGCGCACGGTGGGTAGTGTCGGAACGTTCCCGCGCGCTCGCCAGCCCCGCCCTGCCCCACCCGCGTGCGCCCCGCCCGCTTGCCCCCGCGCGCTCGCCCTCATGCTCCAGCGCGCGCGCGCCCTCATGCTCCAGCGCGCGCGCGCCCCCGCCCTGCCCCGCCCGCGCGTCCCAGCGCGCGCGCCCCCGTCCCACCCCGCCCGCGCGCCCCCGTCCCGCCCCGCCCGCGCGTCCCAGCGCGCGCGCGCGCCCCGTCCCGCCCCGCCCGCGTGCTCCCGCGCGCGCGCCCCCCGCCCCGCCCGCGCGTGCTCCCCATCCATCACCCATTAATTGTGGAAGTACATGTGGAGTGGTCAGTTTGTTGTAAATTTTTTTCTGGGAGCTAAGAAACATGAAAGAATGATTCTCACAAAATTTCAGATTTTTTTGTCAACTCTAGCTATTTTTTCTAATTTCTTATTATTTAATATTTAAAAATTCATTAAAAAAAATTGGTTGGTTTAAAAATTATGAAACTTGATTTCTAGATCCATTAGAATGTCCAATTCATGAATCAATTGAGTTCATAGAAAAAAACATTCTAAAACTTGAGATATTTGGTCGTATGACCGCTCAGAAAAATCATATCTAGGCCTGGCAGACCAAAAATGCCTCAAAATGTACTATATAGGGGGGTGACTAGTCTGCATGGGCTGGGCACGGGGGTACCCCTATATCTTCCGCCACCCCCATGCCCCAAGCACTATGCGCCGCACATGGGCATATGCTAGGGGCGTGGGGGTGGTGGTCGGCGGACGAGGGCGGTTGACGGCGGCCGTGCGGTGGTGAAACTTGCACGGTGAGGCAGTGTTGGGTGCGCCTTTGGGCGTGCGACATGAACCTTGTTGAGAATGGAATGTTGCGATGTTGCCTTCTAACTTGGGCTGGCTTGAGGATGGTTGATGGCTGGTACGATGATGAAACATGCAAGGTGGGGTGGAGTTGGGTGCCTTCGGGCGTGCGGCATGAACCTCGTTGAGTGTGTGACGTTGTGGTGATGCTTGGCTAGCCTTGGGCCAGCCCTATGTTTTGAAGGTGTGTGGTGCCAGAACATGTTCGATTGGTTGGAATCGGGTGCCTTTGGGCGTGCGACATGAGCCTCGTTGAGCACGGAATGTTGCGATGTTGCCTTCTAACTGGGAATCTCTAGTGTGAGGACTGTGGATGGTTGCTGGTACGATGACGAAACATGCAAGGTGGGGTGGAGCCGGGTGCCTTCGGGCGTGCGGCATGAACCTCGTTGAGTGTGGGACGTTGTTGTGGTATGCCTCCCTTCCTTGGGCTAGCCCTATGTTTTGAAGGCTGCATGGTGGCGGAACATGCTTGGTGGGGTAGTGTCAAATGACTTTGGGCGTGCGACATGAGACTTGTTGAGCATGGAATGTGGCCTTCTAACTTGGGCTGACTTGAGGATTGTTGATGGCTGGTACGACGACAAAACATGCAAGGTGGGGTGGAGTTGGGTGCCTTTGGGCGTCCAACATGAACCTCGTTGAGCATGTGATGTTGTAGTGACGCCACTGGGCCAACCTTGGGCCAGCCCTATGTTTTGAAGGTGGCGTGTTGGCAGAACATGCATGGTGGGGCGTTGTCAAGTGCCTTTGGGCGTGCGACATGAGCCTTGCTTTGCACTGAATGTTGCGATGTTGCCTTCTAACTTGGGCTGTCTTTAGGATGGTTGATGGCTTGACCGCGCACGA
>NC_141804.1:5033977-5036477 GCF_057944985.1 Cucurbita pepo subsp. pepo | reverse complement strand
TTATCCTGGGAGCTAAGCAAAATGAAAGAATGATTCCCACAAAATTTCAGAATTTTTTGACCACTCTAGCTATTTTTTCTAATTTCTTATTATTTAATATTTAAAAATTCATTAAAAAAAATTGGTTGGTTGAAAAACTATGAAACTTGATTTCTAGATCCATTAGAATGTCCAATTCATGAATCAATTGAGTTCATGGAAAAAAAACATTCTAAAACTTGAGATATTTGACCGTATGACCGCTCAAAAAAATCGTATCTAGGCCTGGCAGACCAAAAATGCCTCAAAATGTACTATATAGGGGGGTGACTAGTCTGCATGGGCTGGCCACGGGGCTACCCCCTATATCTTCCGCCACCCCCACGCCCCAAGCACTATGCGCCGCACATGGGCATATGCTTGGGGCGTCGGGGTGGTGGTCGGAGGTCGAGGACGATTGACGGCGGTGGTGCGGTGGCGGAACGCGCACGGTGGGTAGTGTCGGAACGTTCCCGCGCGCTCGCCAGCCCCGCCCTGCCCCACCCGCTTGCCCCCGCGCGCTCGCCCTCATGCTCCAGCGCGCGCGCGCCCTCATGCTCCAGCGCGCGCGCGCCCTCATGCTCCAGCGCGCGCGCGCCCTCATGCTCCAGCGCGCGCGCGCCCTCATGCTCCAGCGCGCGCGCGCCCCAACCCCGCCCCGCCCGCGCGTCCCAGCGCGCGCGCGCCCCCGTCCCGCCCCGCCCGCGCGTCCCAGCGCGCGCGCGCCCCCGTCCCGCCCCGCCCGCGCGTCCCAGCGCGCGCGCGCCCCGTCCCGCCCCGCCCGCGCGTCCCAGCGCGCGCGCGCGCCCCGTCCCGCCCCGCCCGCGTGCTCCCGCGCGCGCGCCCCCCGCCCTGCCCGCGCGTGCTCCCCATCCATCACCCATTAATTGTGGAAGTACATGTGGAGTGGTCAGTTTGTTGTAAATTTTTTTCTGGGAGCTAAGAAACATGAAAGAATGATTCTCACAAAATTTCAGATTTTTTTGTCAACTCTAGCTATTTTTTCTAATTTCTTATTATTTAATATTTAAAAATTCATTAAAAAAAATTGGTTGGTTTAAAAATTATGAAACTTGATTTCTAGATCCATTAGAATGTCCAATTCATGAATCAATTGAGTTCATAGAAAAAAACATTCTAAAACTTGAGATATTTGGTCGTATGACCGCTCATAAAAATCATATCTAGGCCTGGCAGACCAAAAATGCCTCAAAATGTACTATATAGGGGGGTGACTAGTCTGCATGGGCTGGGCACGGGGGTACCCCTATATCTTCCGCCACCCCCATGCCCCAAGCACTATGCGCCGCACATGGGCATATGCTAGGGGCGTGGGGGTGGTGGTCGGCGGACGAGGGCGGTTGACGGGGGCCGTGCGGTGGTGAAACTTGCACGGTGAGGCAGTGTTGGGTGCGCCTTTGGGCGTGCGACATGAGACTTGTTGAGCATGGAATGTGGCCTTCTAACTTGGGCTGGCTTGAGGATGGTTGATGGCTGGTACGATGATGAAACATGCAAGGTGGGGTGGAGTTGGGTGCCTTCGGGCGTGCGGCATGAACCTCGTTGAGTGTGTGACGTTGTGGTGATGCTTGGCTAGCCTTGGGCCAGCCCTATGTTTTGAAGGTGTGTGGTGCCAGAACATGTTCGATTGGTTGGAATCGGGTGCCTTTGGGCGTGCGACATGAGCCTCGTTGAGCACGGAATGTTGCGATGTTGCCTTCTAACTGGGAATCTCTAGTGTGAGGACTGTGGATGGTTGCTGGTACGATGACGAAACATGCAAGGTGGGGTGGAGCCGGGTGCCTTCGGGAGTGCGGCATGAACCTCGTTGAGTGTGGGACGTTGTTGTGGTATGCCTCCCTTCCTTGGGCTAGCCCTATGTTTTGAAGGCTGCGTGGTGGCGGAACATGCTTGGTGGGGTAGTGTCAAATGACTTTGGGCGTGCGACATGAGACTTGTTGAGCATGGAATGTGGCCTTCTAACTTGGGCTGACTTGAGGATTGTTGATGGCTGGTACGACGACAAAACATGCAAGGTGGGGTGGAGTTGGGTGCCTTTGGGCGTCCAACATGAACCTCGTTGAGCATGTGATGTTGTAGTGACGCCACTGGGCCAACCTTGGGCCAGCCCTATGTTTTGAAGGTGGCGTGTTGGCAGAACATGCATGGTGGGGCGTTGTCAAGTGCCTTTGGGCGTGCGACATGAGCCTTGCTTTGCACTGAATGTTGCGATGTTGCCTTCTAACTTGGGCTGTCTTTAGGATGGTTGATGGCTTGACCGCGCACGACGTTTTGGGCTTGGCTTCGAATGATGATTTTGAACCCCTGCTTGCGGTGGGTGTGAATAGTCGATCGTCGTCCAAGCTTGTTTTCGCGTACGGCGCATGAGTGGTGATTTGGTTGCTTGGGTCTATAGGCTTGATGCTCGGGCATCAAACTGTAGGCGACATCTCCTCCTCATTGGTATGTCCCAAAGTATTTT
>NC_141804.1:4898977-4901477 GCF_057944985.1 Cucurbita pepo subsp. pepo | reverse complement strand
CGGACACCCCCGCACGCCCTCGCACACCCCCGCGCGCTCACCCCGCACGCCCCCGCACACCCGCGCACGCCCCCCTCCCCCCCACACACCCCTGCGCCCCCACTCCCCTCGCACATGCCAAGCCCCATCCTATGCTATGTGCGATACATGTCCTACCAACAGCATATCAAAAGTGTTGTATAAAGCCTTGGACTATAAAAATATCATCAAACCCAATACCCGTGAAAAGGGAATGTTCATTTTCAATGCTTGTATTGTTGTGAATGTGGAGTGGTCGGGTTGTTGTAATTTTTTTCCTGGGAGCTAAGCAACATGAAAGAATGATTCCCACAAAATTTCAGAATTTTTTGACCACTCTAGCTATTTTTTCTAATTTCTTATTATTTAATATTTAAAAATTCATTAAAAAAAATTGGTTGGTTGAAAAACTATGAAACTTGATTTCTAGGTCCATTAGAATGTCCAATTCATGAATCAATTGAGTTCATGGATAAAAAACATTCTAAAACTTGAGATATTTGACCGTATGACCGCTCAGAAAAATCGTATCTAGGCCTGGCAGACCAAAAATGCCTCAAAATGTACTATATAGGGGGGTGACTAGTCTGCATGGGCTGGCCACGGGGCTACCCCCTATATCTTCCGCCACCCCCACGCCCCAAGCACTATGCGCCGCACATGGGCATATGCTTGGGGCGTCGGGGTGGTGGTCGGAGGTCGAGGGCGGTTGACGGCGGTGGTGCGGTGGCGGAACGCGCACGGTGGGTAGTGTCGGAACGTTCCCGCACGCTCGCCAGCCCCGCCCTGCCCCACCCGCGTGCGCCCCGCCCGCTTGCCCCCGCGCGCTCGCCCTCATGCTCCAGCGCGCGCGCGCCCTCATGCTCCAACGCGCGCGCGCCCCCGTCCCGCCCCGCCCGCGCGTCCCAGCGCGCGCGCGCGCCCCGTCCTGCCCCGCCCGCGTGCTCCCGCGCGCGCGCCCCCCGCCCCGCCCGCGCGTGCTCCCCATCCATCACCCATTAATTGTGGAAGTACATGTGGAGTGGTCAGTTTGTTGTAAATTTTTTTCTGGGAGCTAAGAAACATGAAAGAATGATTCTCACAAAATTTCAGATTTTTTTGTCTAACTCTAGCTATTTTTTCTAATTTCTTATTATTTAATATTTAAAAATTCATTAAAAAAAATTGGTTGGTTTAAAAATTATGAAACTTGATTTCTAGATCCATTAGAATGTCCAATTCATGAATCAATTGAGTTCATAGAAAAAAACATTCTAAAACTTGAGATATTTGGTCGTATGACCGCTCAGAAAAATCATATCTAGGCCTGGCAGACCAAAAATGCCTCAAAATGTACTATATAGGGGGGTGACTAGTCTGCATGGGCTGGGCACGGGGGTACCCCTATATCTTCCGCCACCCCCATGCCCCAAGCACTATGCGCCGCACATGGGCATATGCTAGGGGCGTGGGGGTGGTGGTCGGCGGACGAGGGCGGTTGACGGCGGCCGTGCGGTGGTGAAACTTGCACGGTGAGGCAGTGTTGGGTGCGCCTTTGGGCGTGCGACATGAACCTTGTTGAGAATGGAATGTTGCGATGTTGCCTTCTAACTTGGGCTGGCTTGAGGATGGTTGATGGCTGGTACGATGATGAAACATGCAAGGTGGGGTGGAGTTGGGTGCCTTCGGGCGTGCGGCATGAACCTCGTTGAGTGTGTGACGTTGTGGTGATGCTTGGCTAGCCTTGGGCCAGCCCTATGTTTTGAAGGTGTGTGGTGCCAGAACATGTTCGATTGGTTGGAATCGGGTGCCTTTGGGCATGCGACATGAGCCTCGTTGAGCACGGAATGTTGCGATGTTGCCTTCTAACTGGGAATCTCTAGTGTGAGGACTGTGGATGGTTGCTGGTACGATGACGAAACATGCAAGGTGGGGTGGAGCCGGGTGCCTTCGGGCGTGCGGCATGAACCTCGTTGAGTGTGGGACGTTGTTGTGGTATGCCTCCCTTCCTTGGGCTAGCCCTATGTTTTGAAGGCTGCGTGGTGGCGGAACATGCTTGGTGGGGTAGTGTCAAATGACTTTGGGCGTGCGACATGAGACTTGTTGAGCATGGAATGTGGCCTTCTAACTTGGGCTGACTTGAGGATTGTTGATGGCTGGTACGACGACAAAACATGCAAGGTGGGGTGGAGTTGGGTGCCTTTGGGCGTCCAACATGAACCTCGTTGAGCATGTGATGTTGTAGTGACGCCACTGGGCCAACCTTGGGCCAGCCCTATGTTTTGAAGGTGGCGTGTTGGCAGAACATGCATGGTGGGGCGTTGTCAAGTGCCTTTGGGCGTGCGACATGAGCCTTGCTTTGCACTGAATGTTGCGATGTTGCCTTCTAACTTGGGCTGTCTTTAGGATGGTTGATGGCTTGACCGCGCACGACGTTTTGGGCTTGGCTTCGAATGATGATTTTGAACCCCTGCTTGCGGTGGGTGTGAATAGTCGATCGTCG
>NC_141804.1:4876477-4883977 GCF_057944985.1 Cucurbita pepo subsp. pepo | reverse complement strand
TCAAAATGTACTATATAGGGGGGTGACTAGTCTGCATGGGCTAGGCACGGGGGTACCCCCTATATCTTCTGCCACCCCCACGCCCCAAGCACTATGTGCTGCCCATGGGCATATGCTTGGGGCGTGGGCGTGGTGGTCGGAGGTTGAGGGCGTTTGACGGCGGTGGCACGGTGGCGGAACGTGCACGGTGGGGCAGTGTCGGAATGTTCCCGCGCGCGTCCCGCCCCGCCCGCGTGCTCCCGCGCGCGCGCCTCGCCCAGCACGTGTGCCCCCGCGTGCGCGCCTCCCCTAGCCCGCGTACCCCCGCGCGCGCGCCTCGCCCAGCCCGCCTGCTCCCGCGCGCGCGCCTCGCCCAGCCCGCGTGCCCCCTGTCACGGTCATGCTTGTCCAGGGCATGTTGCCCATGGCCGCATGCCCATGACAAGCCAAACCCTTGTCATGTCTTTTCATTCTAGTGTTTTTCCTTTTGTAATTCTAGAGTGTATGACACCTCAAGAAAATCATGTCTAGGCCTGCCAGAACTAAAATGGCCCAGAATGTACTATAGGGGGATATGACTAGTCGTCAACTTCTCCCTACCCAAGGTTATATATGCTAAGCCGTTGTTATCTTTCTCTTGCTTGCTTATATAACGTCTCTTTCTAAAATCTCTCTTTCTAAAATCTCTCTCTCTCCTCGTTTTCTAAAACCTTCTTTTAAAACCGAGGCTAGAGGCTCGACCGTACGTCGCTTGGCCGTAGGCGACGCAAGAACAAATTGGCTGAACTCACTTGTCGCTGGAAAGTGAGTGCCGCACAATCGCTAGTCCGCTGCCTTCGAAAGTGCGATTGTGTCAAGTGGTATCAGAGCTTTGTTAGCTCCGTAACGTCATACAGACCGAGATCATGTCGACGACAAAGTCGACACCCAAAGCACAAGCCGACCGGCTTACGCTAATAGAGGAGGAAATGCTGTTCCTCAAAGAAGTCCCTGACACCCTCCGTTTCCTGGAAACACGGGTGACCGAACTGAGTGAGAAAGTCGTCCAAGTCGACGCAATGGGCAACCGCCTGGATGGGTTGCCAATCGCAGAACTGTAGTTTCGAGTGACCTCGCTCGAAGAAAGAGTTGCTCCTACGAGCAGCCCAAAACCGTCTGATAGTCCGGATAGCTCTGTCGCACACAAAGAGGGACGTGGTGAAGAGTTCGACGTACTACAAAACACAATGATGAGTTTGTTCAATGGATTGGCTGATGAATTCAGAACAACAGTCGACGACCTCCAAGAAAGGATGGCCGACATGAGCACTCGAATTGAAGTTACCATGAAAGCCGTGGAAGGTGTCACGGCTGGACAAACTAATGCAAGATCCAACAAACTAAGGTTCCCAGACCCTAGAGCCTTCAAAGGGAATCGGGACGCCAAAGAGTTGGAGAACTTCATCTTTGACGTCGAACAGTACTTCAAAGCCACAACGGCTTGTACCGACGACAAGAAGGTGACTGTAGCCGCGATGTATCTCGTAGACGATGCCAAACTGTGGTGGCGTACGAAGGTGCAAGACATCGAGGATGGATTGTGCACCATCGACTCATGAGAGGACCTCAAGAGAGAGTTGAGGGAACAATTCCTCCCCGAAACGCAGGACACATAGCAATGGAGAAAATAGTAGCCCTGAAACACACTGGAAACATACGGGACTACGTCAGACAGTTCTCAACCCTGATGCTGGATATCAAGGGCACAGCAGAGAAGGACAAGGTGTTCTTCTTTATAAATGGTCTATAGCCGTGGGCCAAAACAAAGATACATGAGAACAGGGTCCAAACCCTAGCTGCCGCAATGGCCTGCGCCAAGAGACTTGTGGACTGTGGGAACGAAGCAGGATCCCAAAGAAGAGCGACACCAGCCCCAAACAATGGGGGCAAACCATACAGACCACCAGGCCATCGAAATGGAAGCCCCAACAGATCGAATGGATGGACGGATAGACCTCCTCAGAACAATCAAGCGGGGACATCTCGAGGGCCTTACCACCAAAAGAACCACCCGACGACGCCTTTGCAATGCATACTGTGTAAAGGCCCCCACAAGGTATCCTACTGTCCTCATCGGGCCTCTCTCACTGCACTCCAAGTGTCCATTCAAGAGAGCAATGAGGCAAGGGTCGAGACTTTGCTAGACAAGAAGGAAGATCACGACAACCCCCGAATGGGCGCACTCAAATTCTTGTCAGCCCTCCAACGGAAAGTCGAACCGAAGGAGATAATAGAGAAAGGGCTCATGTTCGTAGATGCCACAATAAACTCTCGATTGAGCAAGAGCACTCTAATAGACTCTGGAGCAACCCACAACTTCATTGCTGATCAAGAAGCCAGAAGATTGGGACTCACCATAGGAAAAGACCCGGGGAAAATGAAAGCTGTCAACTCCGAGGCCTTGCCTATTGTGGGAGTTTCCAAAGGAGTCCCCTTCAAAATAGGGGATTGGACTGGAGAGCTAGACCTTGTCGTGGTTCGCATGGACGACTTCGACGTGGTACTTGGGATGGAGTTCCTCCTAGAACACAAGGTCATCCCAATGCCATTGGCAAAATGCTTGGTGATCACCGACCGTAACCCCACAGTAATACCTGCAAGCATCAAGCAACCAGGTAATCTTCGAATGATCTCGGCCATACAGCTAAAAAGGGGACTCGCACGAGAGGAACCTACATTCATGGGCATACCACTGATAGAAGAGGCAACCACCGAAGAGACTGTCCCAGAGGAAATCAAGGAAGTACTAGACAGCTATACCGACATAATGCCAAAGAGTCTACCACAAACACTACCACCTCGTCTAGGCATTGACCACGAAATCGAACTCCTCCCCGAGGTTAAGCCGCCAGCGAAGAACGCATACCGGATGGCTCCGCCCGAGCTAGCCGAATTGAGGAAACAACTGGACGAGTTGCTGAAGGCGGGATTCATTCGCCCGGCAAAGGCCCCCTATGGAGCCCCCGTACTGTTCCAGAAGAAGAAGGATGGGACGTTGCGTCTGTGCATAGACTATAGAGCCTTAAACAAGGTGACAGTACGCAACAAATATCCTCTGCCGATAATATCCGACTTGTTCGACCAACTTCACGGGGCCAAGTACTTCACGAAGTTGGACTTACGATCAGGATATTATCAAGTACGTATTGCCGAAGGGGACGAACCCAAGACGACGTGCGTAACAAGATATGGGGCCTTCGAATTCCTAGTAATGCCCTTTGGCTTGACAAACGCCCCAGCTACGTTCTGCACGTTGATGAACCAGGTTTTCTACGAATACCTGGATCAGTTCGTCATAGTATACCTCGACGACATTGTTGTTTACAGCACAACCCTCGAGGAACACAAAGTGCACTTGAAGCTAGTGTTTGACAAGCTCCGGCAGAACCAGCTGTATGTGAAGAAGGAGAAATGTGCATTCGCACAAACATGCATCAACTTCCTTGGACATGTCGTCAGATGTGGACAAATCAGTATGGATAGCGACAAGATAAAAGCTTTCCAAGAATGGAAGTTTCCTACTTCCGTATCCGAGTTGAGGTCCTTCTTAGGACTAGCCAACTACTATAGGCGGTTCGTCGAAGGGTTTTCACGACGAGCCGCCCCATTGACACAGCTGTTGAAGAAAGACCACCCTTGGTCGTGGTCGAATGATTGTCAAATGGCCTTTGAAAATCTGAAAACAACCATGACGAGGGGTCCTGCCCTCGGGTTGGTTGACGTCACAAAGCCATTTGAAGTAGAAACCGATGCTTCCGACTTTGCTCTCGGTGGGGTCCTTATTCAAGAAGGCCACCCCATCGCTTACGAGAGTCGAAAGCTCAACAATGCCGAACGAAGATACACTGTCTCCGAGAAAGAAATGCTGGCTGTAGTCCATTGCCTTCGAGTCTGGAGACAGTATCTCTTAGGATCGCAGTTCGTAGTGAAGACGGATAACAGCGCCACTTGCCACTTCTTTGATCAACCAAAATTAACAGCAAAACAAGCCCGGTGGCAGGAGTCGTTGGCTGAATTCGACTTCAAGTTCGAACATAAAGCGGGAAAGAGTAATCAAGCAGCCGACGCGCTGAGTCGGAAGGGCGAACATGCGGCCCTGTGCATGTTAGCCCATATTCATTCAAGTAAGATCGATGGATCGATGCGCGACATCATCAAGGAACATTTACACAAAGACCCATCGGCCAAAGCTGTTGTCGAACTAGCTAAGGCTGGAAAGACACGGCAGTTTTGGGTTGAGGGGGACCTCCTGATAACCAAAGGAAACAGATTGTACGTCCCAAGAACGGGGGAACTGAGGAAGAAGCTCATTCAGGAATGTCATGATACCTTATGGGCCGGACACCCGGGGTGGCAAAGAACATACGCCCTAATAAAGAAGGGGTACTTCTGGCCAAACATGCGAGACGACATCATGCAATACACCAAGACGTGCCTCATTTGCCAACAGGATAAGGTCAAGAAAGCCAAAGTCTCTGGACTCTTGGAACCTCTACCTGTGCCAACAAGATCCTGGGAAAGTGTATCTCTGGACTTCATAACACACCTCCCAAAAGTCGGGGAATATGACGCCATCTTGGTTATTGTAGACCGGTTCTCAAAATATGCGACATTCATCCCCACTCCCAAATTATGCTCGGCGGAACTCACAGCCCAACTGTTTTTCAAACACGTTGTAAAGTTATGGGGCATTCCGTCGAGCATCATCAGTGATAGGGATGGCAGATTCATTGGGACATTCTGGACTGAGTTATTCGCTTTCTTGGGAACAACCTTAAACATCTCCTCGAGTTATCACCCTCAAACCGATGGACAGAAAGAACGGTTCAACTGCTTGCTCGAAGAATACTTATGTCACTTCGTCGACGCTCACCAAAAGAACTGGATACAATTGTTAGATGTCGCCCAATTTTGCTTCAATTGTCAAACAAGCTCGTCTACAGGGAAGAGTCCCTTCGAAATTGTAAGTGGACGACAACCGGCCTTACCCCACATTGTTGATCATCCGTATGCAGGAAAAAACCCTCAAGCTCACAACTTTACAAGAGAATGGAAGCAGACGACAGATATAGCCCGGGCATATTTAGAGAAGGCTTCCAAGCATATGAAGAAATGGGCGGACAAGAAGCGTCGCCCCCTTCATTTCCGTGCAGGAGATCAAGTCCTTATCAAGCTGAGACCAGAACAGATCAGATTTCGTAGCCGAAAGGACCAGAGACTAGTTCGTAAATACGAAGGCCCGGTTGAAGTCCTTAAAAAGATTGGGGCTACCTCCTACCGAGTTGCACTACCCGCATGGATGAAAATCCACCCCGTTATTCATGTGAGCAACTTGAAGCCCTATCACCCTGATCCAGATGACGACCAACGAAATGCAACCACAAGACCGAACATCGATCTGAAGCAAAAAGAAACAAAGGAAATGGAAGAGATCCTAGCCGAAAGGGTTAGGAAGATAGGAAGACCTGTACGGACGATTCGTGAGTTCCTCGTCAAATGGAAGAATCTCCCTACAGAGGAAACAAGCTGGGAACGCGCCGAAGATCTGAACTCCGCCGCCACCCACATCGCAAGGTATGAAAGTAGTCGGTTGACAGGGACGTCAACCAATTAGGTGGGGGAGGATGTCACGGTCATGCTTGTCCAGGGCATGTTGCCCATGGCCGCATGCCCATGACAAGCCAAACCCTTGTCATGTCTTTTCATTCTAGTGTTTTTCCTTTTGTAATTCTAGAGCGTATGGCACCTCGAGAAAATCATGTCTAGGCCTGCCAGAACTAAAATGGCCCAGAATGTACTATAGGGGGATATGACTAGTCATCAACTTCTCCCTACCCAAGGTTATATATGCTAAGCCGTTGTTATCTTTCTCTTGCTTGCTTATATAACGTCTCTTTCTAAAATCTCTCTTTCTAAAATCTCTCTCTCTCCTCGTTTTCTAAAACCTTCTTTTAAAACTGAGGCTAGAGGCTCGACCGTACGTCGCTTGGCTGTAGGCGACGCAAGAACAAATTGGCTGAACTCACTTGTCGCTGGAAAGTGAGTGCCGCACAATCGCTGGTCCGCTGCCTTCGAAAGTGCGATTGTGTCACCCTCGAGCGCGCGCCTCACCCAGCCCGCCTGCTCCTGCGCGCGCGCCTCGCCCTGCCCGCGTGACCCCCCGCGCACGCCTTGCCCAGCCCGCCTGCTCCCGCGCGCGCGCCTCGCCCAGCCCGCCTGCTCCCGCGCGCGCGCCTCGCCCAGCCCGCGTGCCCCCGCGCGCGCGCCTCGCCTAGCCCGCGTGCCCCCGCGCGCGCGCCTCGCCCAGCCCGCCTGCTCCCGCGCGCGCGCCCCGCCCAGCCCGCCTGCATCCGCGCGCGCCCCGCCCTGCCCGCCTGCACCCGCGCTCGCGCCCCGCCCAGCCCGCGTGCTCCCGCGCGCGTGCCCCGGCCCGCCCAGCCCGTGTGCTCTCGCGCGGGCGCCCGCCCAGCCCCACCCCGCCTTGCCCGCGCGCGCGCCCGCGCCCACGCCCCATCCATCACCCATTAATTGTGAAAGTACATGTGGAGTGGTCGGTTTGTTGTAAATTTTTTTCTGGGAGCTATGCAACATGAAAGAATGATTCCCACAAAATTTCAGATTTTTTTTGACAACTCTAGCTATTTTTTCTAATTTCTTATTATTTAATATTTAAAAATTCATTAAAAACAATTGGTTGGTTGAAAAATTATGAAACTTGATTTCTAGATCCATTAGAATGTCCAATTCATGAATCAATCGAGTTCATGGAAAAAAACGATCTAAAACTTGAGATATTTGACCGTATGATCATTCAGAAAAATCGTATCTAGGCCTGGCAGACCAAAAATGCCTCAAAATGTACTATATAGGGGGGTGACTAGTCTGCATGGGCTGGGCACGGGGGTACCCCTATATCTTCCGCCACCCCCACTCCCCAAGCACTATGCGCCGCACATGGGCATATGCTTGGGGCGTGGGGGTGGTGGTCGGCGGATGAGGGCGGTGGTTGACGGCGGCGATGTGGTGGCGGAACTTGCACGGTGAGGCAGTGTCGGGTGCCTTTTGGGCGTGCGATGTGAGCCTTGTTGAGAATGAAATGTTGCGATGTTGCCTTCTAACTTGGGTTGGCTTGAGGATGGTTGATGGATGGTACAATGATGAAACATGCAAGGTGGGGTGGAGCCGGGTGCCTTCGACGTTCGGCATGAACCTCGTTGAGTGTGTGACGTTGTGATGATTCTTGGCCAGCCTTCGGCTAGCCCTATGTTTTGAAGGCGTGTGGTGCTAGAACATGTTCGGCTGGTTGGAATCGAGTGCCTTTGGGTGTGCGACATGAGCCTCGTTGAGCACGGAATGTTGCCATGTTTCCTTCTAACTGGGAATCTCTAGTGTGAGGACCGTGGATGGCTATTGGTACGATGACGAAACATGCAAGGTGGGGTGGAGCCGGGTGCCTTCAGGCGTGCGGCATGAACCTCGTTG
>NC_141804.1:4866477-4868977 GCF_057944985.1 Cucurbita pepo subsp. pepo | reverse complement strand
GTGTTGGAGCTGTGGGGGAAAAGGACACTTTCGGACAGATTGTACAAAGCTAAAGAAGAAGCAGAATCATAAATCTGAAGATGATGATGATTCTATATACACAACAGAAGATGCTGAGGACGTTTTAATCCTTAGTGTGGATAGCCCAGCTGAATCCTGGATTTTGGATTCAGGTGCATCGTTCCATTCGTCTCCAAGTAAGGAATTGTTTCGAAATTTCAAATCAGGAAATTTCGGGAAGGTGTATCTTGCCGACAATAAAACCTTGGAGATTGAAGGAAAGGGAGATGTCTCCATACAAACTCCAGCAGGAAATCAATGGACATTACAAGATGTCAGATACATTCCTGGTCTCAAGAAGAACCTGATCTCTATTGGTCAGTTGGATAGCACAGGCTATGCAGCAGAGTTTGGAAAGAGTTCCTGGAAGATTGTGAAGGGCGCCATGGTTGTTGCGCGTGGCACAAAATCCGGAACCTTATACAATACTGCATAGTGTATAAACATGACTGCTGCTGTTGAGAGTGCTTCCAATTCAAGTCTATGGCACAATAGACTTGGACATATGAGAGTCAAAGGAATGAAGATGCTGACTGCGAAAGGAGCTTTAGAAGGCTTAAAATCTGTTGATATGGGTCTTTGTGAGAGCTGCGTTATGGGCAAACAGAAACGAGTTAGTTTCACAAAGGCTGCCAGAGAACCGAAGAAAGTGCGGTTGGAAATGGTCCATACAGACGTCTGGGGACCATCTCCAGTTTCATCACTTGGTGGATCAAGGTACTACGTCACCTTCATCGATGACTTCAGCAGGAAGGTATGGGTTTACTTTCTGAAACACAAGTCAGATGTGTTTACCACCTTCAAGAAGTGGAAAGCTGAAGTTGAAAATCAGACCGGCTTGAAGATCAAATGCTTGAGGTCTGACAATGGAGGAGAGTACAACAAATCAGAGTTTATAACATTTTGTGCAGCTGAGGGAATTAGATTAATAAGAACAATTCCCGGTAAGGCAAGACAAAATGGTATTGTAGAAAGGATGAACAGAACCTTGAATGAGCGAGCAAGAAGCATGAGGATTCATTCTGGATTGCCAAAGACATTCTGGGCTGATGTTGTGAACACAGCAGCATATTTGATTAATAGAGGGCCGTCAGTACCCTTGAAGTTCAAATTGCCCGAAGAAGTATGGACAGGAAAAGAACTCAAGTACTCTCACTTGAGAACCTTTGGCTGTACTGCGTATGTTCATGTTGATCCAGAGAAGAGAGATAAGCTTGATGCTAAGGCTGTGAAATGCTACTTCATAGGCTATGGCTCTGACATGTTCGGGTATAGGTTTTGGGATGAGAAAAATATGAAGATCCTAAGACACTGTGATGTGACCTTTGATGAAAATGTCATGTACAAGGACAGAGAGAAGATAAACTCTGAGACTACGAAGCAAGTGGGAGTTGAATTTGAGTGGCAAGAAAATTCACACAGTGATGGTACAACAGAAGCTCAAGAAACTCCTGATCCTATTGCTGAAGAACCAGACGTGGCTGATCCTATTGCTGAAGAACCAGACGTGGAGCAAGTTGCACTTGAGCAGGTGTTGAGAAGATCATCCAGAACTACCAGAGCACCAGATAGATATTCAACCTCATTACATTATCTGTTGCTGACTGACGAAGGAGAACCAGAGTTCTTTGATGAGGCCCTACAAGTGGAAGATTCAACTAAGTGGGAGCAAGCCATGGATGATGAGATGAGCTCACTTGAAAGGAATAATACGTGGGTGCTGACTGAGCTGCCTACAGGAAAGAGAGCTTTGTTGAACAAATGGGTGTTCAAAATCAAGGTTGAACCAGATGGCAGAAGGAGGTTTAAGGCTCGGTTAGTAGTTAAAGGATATTCACAAAGAAAAGGCATTGATTATGCGAGATCTTATCTCCAGTTGTGAAATTAACTACTATCAGAATTCTACTGAGTATTGTTGCATCGGAGAATTTGCACCTTGAGCAAATGGATGTAAAAACGGCATTTTTACATGGAGATCTAGATGAGGAGATCTATATGCAACAACCCGAAGGATTTGTAGCTCCAGGCAAGGAGCACATGGTGTGTAAGCTCAATAAGAGCTTGTATGGACTGAAACAAGCACCGAGACAATGGTACAAGAAGTTTGACTCCTTCATGAGCAAGAGTGGTTTCCACAGAAGTGAAAAGGATCAGTGTTGCTACCTCAAGAAATACACTGATTCTTATGTGTTTCTACTCCTGTATGTGGATGATATACTAATTGCTGGATCAAGTATGAGGGAGATAAACCACCTGAAGGCAAGCTTGTCTTCAGTATTTGAGATGAAAGATTTAGGTGCAGCGAAGCAGATCCTTGGGATGAGGATTTCTCGAGATAGATCTGCTGGCACATTAAATCTATCCCAAGAGCAGTACATTGAGAAGGTGTTGTCCAAATTCAAGATGAATAACGCTAAACCCAGGACTACCCCCTTGGCAA